>NC_079219.1:40962585-41262585 GCF_029633865.1 Lampris incognitus
TGGAGTTTGGGCGTGCCCTCCATGCACCTCTTCATATGTGGCATGACAAGATCTTTGCCCAGTTCCTTGATGAATAGCCGGCGTGCATGGTTCAAACCACCCATGTAATCAGGGTGTTGTGCAGTGAAGATGGTGCAGGCATTGAGGGTGGCAACATCCAGCATCAGACAATCGGAGTCTGTTGAGTCCTTTAAATCCAAACTTAAAACTCATCTTTTTGCCTTAGTTTACAATTAGTTGCCTTTAAATTGAATGCTTCACAACCTGTGCTGGATGGCGGGTTGGGTTTCTGTCTCAATGAATTTACCAACCACTGTTCTGCCAATGAGATTATCGAGTATAGATTACAGAGTATAGATTATGACTAATGACTATTGCAAACTGTTCTCTTCTCTAACATGTCTTTTCTGTCTCTCTGAATGATGTTTTCTCCTTTCTCTTTTTCTGTGTTTGAATGGTGTCATGTGAGTCTCTCTTGCGTGCATGTGCGGTCGGTTCTCCTCCCAGGTCTCCGTGGTGATGGTGGCCGCCATTTGGATGCTGCCTGCCCTTCCACTCCTCACATAAGTTTATCTTTTATTACATGATGATGCTGGTCGCGTGGCTTGGGTCCTGGACTGCTCCTTTGGCATGTGGACACTGCTTGGCATCCTGTGCATCATGTTCTTCATAAATTTTATGTCCATTATAACTCTCTTATCCTCTTTCAATGTTGTATTATGTAAATTGCGTGAACACAACATCCATTGCACGCTGTCCGTATTGGGAGAGAGATCCCTCCTCTGTTGCTCTCCCTGAGGTTTCTTCCTATTTTTTCGCCCTGTTAAAGGTTTTTTTTAGGGAGTTGTTCCTTATCCGATGAGAGGGTCTAAGGACAGGATGTTGTGTTGCTGTTAAGCCCACTGAGGCAAATTTGTAATTTGTGATATTGGGCTATACACATAAAATTGATTTGAATTGATTTGATTTAGTTCGACTTAACAATGTTCCCCAGTTGATACCCTGGTGGGCGGTATATGACAACCTCATATGCACACCCCTTCTAATGCACAACATGGATCAAAAATGACCCACATTCATTTCCCATGTTATTTCATTTTGGTTGAGTGTTTGCTCTATCTTTTGAAATCAATTTATTTTATGATTGAATATTCCAAGCATTCTTTAAAGATTTTGTTTTTGATTACCACAGACCACTAATTCCTTTTTTCCTTTCATACTTTATGAACAAAAATAGTTTTTGTATTACTACATCAAGTTTACACACATGGGTCGAAAATGACCCATTCATCCAAGTGTGATTTAAAATTAAATGACCTAATACAATAATAATAATTTGTGTCAAATAATTACTGTAGCAGTGAGTGGGGACACACACTCATACATTTAATATTATTTGCAACATGTTTATTTGTCATTTTGTCACACATACACATACCTCTGATAACAGATAACACGGCTATTGAACTGTACTGTATCTATAGTGTAGCTACTGTTAACTGGTGAAATGTGACCAAACAAAATAAAACAACTGATCACATTACTAGAGCACAAACTGCCATTTCAATTTTTACATGCCACACAAATGACCACTACATGTTTGTGCTCCTTGCGCACAGGCCTGGTGCACTGGGAACACCAGCTGCTGGCTTTTCTGTCTTTGGAAACTGGGCAGATCGCGCACCTCTTCCTCTTCCTTTGGCCCTCCTGTCTGATGTCCTGCTGTGGCTGGGTGCTGGCTGTGTTTTGTTTTTTTAACCCACATCTTCCCATTGCTTCAATAATATGATTTTGGAGTTTGGGCGTGCCCTCCATGCACCTCTTCATATGTGGCATGACAAGATCTTTGCCCAGTTCCTTGATGAATAGCCGGCGTGCATGGTTCAAACCACCCATGTAATCAGGGTGTTGTGCAGTGAAGATGGTGCAGGCATTGAGGGTGGCAACATCCAGCATATTGTACCAGAGCGCCATGGGCCACCTCCGTGTTCTCCGCTTACATGAGTAGGTGCTAGCCATCTGATCCATTGTGTCCACTCCTCCTTTTATTTTGTTGTAGTACTGGATCTCTTCTGGTTTCTTCTTTTGACTGCTGTCATCCACTGCTTTGTCATCATGCATGGTGCTCAGGAGGACAACAGCTTTTCCCTTCTTCTGCACATAGCTCACCATGGTCATGTTGCTATTGAATCCGAATCCTGAGCTGTGAATCTCCCGTGATTTGGATGGCTTCATGATAGGAGGTATGTCCGGATTGTTCTGGTGAAGAGTCCCAACAATGGTCAGGTTCTTCTCGAGGAGCTTCTCAGCCAGAGGGATACTGGTGAAGAAGTTGTCCATTGTGATGTTGCGACCCATGAGAGGGGGAAAAAAGAACCTCCTCTGAATCTCCTCTCCTGACTGTCTCCCTGTATAGACAATTCCATATTGCATAAGGTACCCTTGCATCGCACATCCAAAATATTTTTATCCCATATTTCGCAGGCTTGCTGGACATGTTTTGCAGGAACTTGCACCTGCCTCGAAATGGCACAAGGTGCTTATCTATGGTGACACAGTCACTGGGGATGAACTGTCTTCTGCAGTTGTCCAGGAAACAGTCCCACACATTCCTAAATGCCGCCATGTGGTCTGTTCCCAGTTACACAGCTCTGGTCCTCTTGTCGTCAAACCATATGAAACGGCAGATATCCTCATATCTCCTGAGCCCCATGGTGGCCTTGTAAATTGGATTTTGGATTTCCACAAACAGTTCCTGCAAGGCCACATCACAGCTCTTCTTCCCGCCTGCAAGGAGGGCAAAACCAATAAACGCCATGAATTCTTCTTTATCAATGCTTCTCCACTCTTTCCCTTTTGCTGTGGCTGCTCTTCATCCCTCTAAGTTGGTGCATTTAAGAACCTCCCCAATGATGTTGTCACTCATGAACATATCCCAGGCATCTTTCGGTGAAACAGTTGTTGATCCAGGTGTAGGTCCTGGGCAGCCCCTCTGAATGTTATGCTTCTAGTTCCGCCATGAGTGGAGGGATTCTCATTCCAGCAAGATCCGTTTTTACTCAATCTATTGGACTGGGTCTGAGTTTTCTCTTCAGAGGACTCATCAGATGAGTCTTCTATGTCATCAGAGGAGTCTTCTTCATGTAGGAGAGCTTGATTCCCAGACACACCCACAGCTCCAGCTTCATGTAGGAGAGCTTAATTCCCAGACACACCCACAACTCCAACAAACAAAATTCACAGTTACTCACCAAATGCTATAGTAAATGCACATGGGTCATTTCTGACCCATGTGTGTAAACTTGATGTAGAAATACAAAAGCTGTGCTTGTTCATAAAGTAAGAAAGGAAAAATAAAAATGATGATTTGTGCTAAACAAAAACAAGATATTTACTGAATTATTGGAATAGTAAATGATAAAATACATTTATTTCAAATATATATCATATAAACACTCAGCCATACATGAAATAACATAGAAAATGGATATGGGTCAAAAGAAGGGTAGTGATACAAAAAGGGTTTTTATCCAAAAAGTAAGAAATAAAAAATAAAATAAGGATGTATGATGATCAAAAACAAGTTAATTGAGGAATACCTGGAATACTGAATGATGAAATTAATTTATTGCAAAGATATAGAACATAAATGCACAACATGGGTCACTTTTGACCCATGTTGTGCATCAACAGGTTTAATAGGGGCAATAACCATGATTGCATGGCATTCAAAGGAGGAGTTGTTGCTTAGTGAATTCCCAGTCTTTGGGAATGAGGACACCCATACCGCTTCCAAGCCCAACAGAACGGGATGTGTGTGATAATGTGCAGCCAACGGAGACTGCGGCCGGTGTGGCAGTGTGTTCTGGACGTGTCCAGGTTTTGGTCAGGGCTAGTACCTAATTGTCTGACAGATTAGCAAGTGCTTGAATAAATTCTGTTTTCTTTACAGCCGAATGGAAATTCCATAGGACAAGAGTAAAGAAGGAATGAGAAGATGAGCCTTTTTCTGAGTGAATAGCAATTATCAGGGTTGCATTGTCTGCGACTGATGCGATTCTTTTGAAAGCCTTAGATGACAGGGATGTCTTTGTAGCACTTGGGGAGTGAGGCAGGCTACATGAATATATAATAGAAAAGCATAAACCATTTGGTGTCCTTCTCCCTTTTAAGTTATTTTTTTTTCTCCCTGTTAAAGGGGTTTTGTTTTAGGGGGTTGTTCCTTATCCGATGAGAGGGTCTAAGGACAGGATGCTGTGTTGCTGTTAAGCCCAATGAGGCAAATTGTAATTTGCAATATTGGGCTATACAAATAAAATTGACTTGACTTGACTTGTCCTTGTGTGGTGGACTCGGACATGCAGGTCTTTACCCAAATCAGTCTGTGGAGATTAGCTCAATCACTCTTTATAGGCTTTTAGTGCAAATCCCGCCCCTTTCAGATTTCCTAAGCAAGGCAATAACAGAGGGTGTTACCGCCATCAACACCTCTTGAAACCCACAGAGTGAAACCAGGAAGTACTCTGTGTCAACAAAGCCCGACAACAGTTTCCATCCCAATCAAACTCAAAAACTAAATTTCAAAAACACTTACTAACCCACTGCAATCTCCTATGTTCTAGATCAGAGCTTGTTCTGTTTGGAGCTTAGTTAAATCTCCTTTTATAGGCTTTTTAGTGAAAATTTGATAAACCAATACTACAAGGACTGCATAACATTTGGACACGAATGGTAAAAGAGTAATTCTATGAAACGGGTGCCATTGGGGTCTGTAACGTTTGATGAGATGCATAAGGCGCGAAAAATATTCCAAAGTGTGTTTCAAAACTTAAAGCTATTAATTCAACTTTTCTTGTTAATATATGAGAAAATACTGTAACGTGCATGCATGGATAAGTAAACACGTTGGCCGCTGGCTTACGGAAGTAATCCTTTAGTCGATCGGTCAGCGATGTCTTCTGCGGTGCGGGCGATACGGGTTCGCGTCCCGGCCGCGGCGGTTCCTGTGGGCCCCCCGAGTTGGCTACAATACTATTCTTAAAAGGTAAAATACTATTTTTTTTAATTATTTTCCATTAGTGCATGGCCATTTTCACATGTTCGTATTGACCAACATGACATTTGCATCTAAAATATCACCAAATAAATGTTATATTTTTATCAAACCTTTCCTATTTTCAGGAGTGTATGCATGTCTCTGTTAGTCTGTTTACACCAAGTATACTAATTCAAAATAATAATAAAAAAAACATTTTTGTAAAAATTGCATGATTTTTGTGTGTCCCTCACTTTGACATACCACCCCGTCACACTGACTTATTTTGTCTATAAATAATGTACTGTTGCTTTAAATAACATCACAAAAAGGAAGTGACATCATTTGATCCTTTGGAGCAGCCAAGAACAAAAGCACTTAAGTTCTGACATTCTTTTACATTGTTAATTTGTTGTTTTTTCATGTTAGATGGGGTCCGTCAAGCTAAACCCAACCACCCCGTTACACAAAATATATAGGTTTAACTGGGTTTTTTTATCATTTTCTTTACACTATTAATGCAAAGAAAATTCTATTTCAAATTGAGTGCATGTATGCTAGGTCAGGAACTTGACCACACGGAGAGCTGCGGCCATTTTAGGATGAAATTTACCACCCCTTCACATACCACCCCGTCACATGTTTTATTGTGACGGGGTGGTATGGGAAGCTGGTGACCAACGGCCGCGACATTCCCGATGCCCATGAGCTGTATAAGGCCCTCACAGAAACATCTACAACTGTTAAGTTGTTTTATGTAGCAAGTGGAGCAGACAATGGAAAGGATGTCTGGCCAGATTCCCCCAGTGTCACCCACAATGAAAACCCACCAGGTGGCCTCATTCGCTCCAGGAGATATCGTTTACCGGGAAGTCAGTTGCATGTGCTCCACGCAAAAGCAGCTGAGATGTCGTGCTTCACAGCACTTCACTTTTAACAAGACAGCCCAAAAGGTGCCGACAGAAGCAACCAAAGAGGTGCTCCCGACAGAAGCTATAGCTTGGGAAAGTGGAGATCACATTGGGAAGTGGGCGTGCTTAAATACGACAATGACCTTTATCCAGGGATCATCTTGAATACAGATGAAGCACATGCCCAAGTCAAATGCATGCACTGCGCTGGTGCCAACAGGTTCTTCTGGCCTGCAAGAGATGGCATCCTGTGGTACCTCTTTGATAAGGTGCTCGAAATCATTCAAGCACCACAGCCTGTGACATCCCGTCACAGGGAAATCCAGAGGGATGTGTGGAAGCGACTCTCCCAGTCTCTGTCATAATGCTCTTGAAGCTTTTGAGGATGTCAGAGTTCCCACTCTGTTTAGGAAACAATTTTCCAGGACATTCTCAATCATAATTTATAGTCACATAGGATGGAGGATGGAGGATTCATTCTGCAATCTCATTACAAGGAATGTCTGATGAAATGCTCTTCTGGGAGAAGATCTTCTGGAAATATGTTTAAACTTCTCATTTCTAGTGCCTTCAGTTTTTCATGGCCATGACCAGTTTGACATTAAATTTTCGGTTTTAAATGTTTTAAATGTCCCTCCTTCCCTCCCCCGTTTTTTAAGTTTTCAAGGCAAAGTTTTTTTTTTTTACCTATTTGAACCGTTGTTCATGTTTCATAATTATTATTGGTCGTTAAGAGTACCTTAATGAGAATGAAAGGCTCTTTTAATCCATTTTTAAATGTTGCATATTTGAAATACTGATGCTTTTATTCACATTTTGAATGGTCAGTATTTGTTTAGTTTAATACAAACATATATTTGTAGGATGCTGTTGTAATAATAAAGCCTAATTTTGATATATATTTCGGATCTTGTATCATTAACTCATGCTTACATTTACAGTATATCCAGAATTAACAAACGTGTTGGATGAAGACTAAAACCAACAGATCACAGTGAGACAATTTGTTCGTACCACCCTGTCACAGTGAACCCCAGTCACATCACTTACCACCCCATCACAGGGTCATTTTGTAAAAATTATGAAAAGGGAATGAAGTACTCCATAAATTAATGTTGAATAGCATTCTTGTTTTGTAGACTAATCAAACAAATGTAACTTTTATTTGAAATGTTAAAGTGAATTAGTATTTTTTGTACAAACAATGAGGCCACTGACAAGTCGAATTCATATTTCAAGATTAAGAATCCAAAAATGAAAGAAATAATGAAATTACATACTTCATATTGATGGTTTCCAAAAAAAGAGAACATTTTACTAGTAGGGAAACATTAGATTTTTAACATTTATTTCAGGCCTACTACTCAAATGGTGTACATAATTGTCCGTGACGGGGTGGTACAAGAATGGCTCCCATGTCTGAATAAAAAGGGAAATATTAAGAAGCTTTTATGCCTGAGGTGGGAAAATGTGTTTTTTTGGAGGATTAATGTGTCTTTAACGTAGAAAAAATTGCTCTTTATGAAAATTTTCGATTCCAGCCGACGGCCTTTGTTACTTGCCATACCCCTCTCTCTCCCTCATTTCCTGCCTACCTCTCCACTGCCACTGTCTAATAAAAAGGTAAAAATAATTTAAAGAAAACAAAATATGAATAAGGGGAGTACGGGCGCTTATTCTTTCCACTTCAAGCACTGGATAAATATAAAGTCAAATGTTGCCTCCCCTACTTCCATTCATTTACTATTGGTGTTATGGATATTAACATTTGACGTTTTTAACAGATTTATACTCTTTATCCCACAACTGTCGCTGCATTTATATTTAAACATAAAGGACAATGTCATACCATACATGTTAATTTAGAGTATACGACAGGACATTGCTTTCCATTATTTAATGTTGTTTTAATCCTATTCAGAAATGCACTTGCATAGTATGCTGATGGCATAGTTCTGAAAAAGAAAACAAAGTTGAGTGTTAGCATTTTCTGAACCTTTCCTTTTTCTACATATTCAGATATGAACAAAACTGGTAGCCAGTATCATACTGTATTGAGATTAAATTGCAGGCTGTGCTATGTAAGGCACATTAAGTCGAATATTCTATGTTAAACAACAGAGAAAACACGTCATTCGCGAAACAATCTTTGTTACAATATTGGCTTAGCCAAGGTTGTGTATGGGCGAATGTCACCAATAGAGGGCGATGTTGTGTTGACCTGTGGTCTATAAAAGAGCATGCGCAAATAAAGAAACTATTCCGGTTACAGCAACACCGATGAAGTGCATGCGTGATTTTTCTCCGTGAAATGAGTCTAGTTGAGCCGGTATTCCTGCCCTCAGAGATGACAACGTCAACAGTCTTCTTACAATTCATGTATTTTTCTTCCTCTTATTTGATTCAGCTATTTCAGACTGTTCACAATCTGAGATATTTGATCACAATTATTTGTCTATCTCCTTGTGATGGGAAGTCATAAACCCTGAGGATGACTGATGTCGTCTAGATACCATAAAATATAATCATGTTTTGACCAGTAAGACAGAGGTCAGGATCACACAGATCTCTTTATCAGTACTGTTTTCTCATAGAAACAAGCGCACCCTCTTTAATAGTACTTTGACAGTATTGTAGCGAATTCGGGGGACAACGCAACCACAGGAACTGCCGCGGCCGGGAAGCGAATCCGTATCGCCCGCACCGCAGGAGACATCGCTAACCGCCCGACTAAAGGATCAGACCCGCCAGCCAGCGGCCAGCGTGTCTTCTTATCCATGCACGTTACAGTATTAAGAATGGAGGCAGCGATTTGAAATATCACTGCCTTTTTTCAACATTACGGCCATTGTGTCTCAAATATTGGCAGTAATCCACCTAAATTATTTTGCTGCTAAAGGAGGAAGGGACACTGTCATTTCTCTTCATGCTCTTGTGTACATGGAATGAAACGAAATGCCGTTTTCCCCATCCCACAGCAGTACAACACAAAGACAAAAACACCCAAGAACACGCACTAAAAAAAAAAAAAAACTCCCAGGCAACGAACGCCAGGAATGTAGTATGTACTTCCGGGTTACTTCGTGTACGTCTCGTTACCTTGACGTCGTTCATTAAAATCTTCTATGCACTTAGCGGATCGTGTCTGTGGCTTTGCGAGTGTCCTCACCATATACTGGCGTGGTGGCAGCTTTACCGAATTTACGCTCTTGATGTTGAAGATTATCAGTGCGGGAGTCCGACGCAGTCATACTCTTGTGAGTCACGCTAGATAATCTCTTCTGCTAAACACGCACCGGGAAGCTATCGCTAAGGTGGCTACCATGCACAGACACCGAAGCAGTGGTGCCTAACGTCAAGAGACTGTGAGTTCTTTTGAAAACGGGCGTTATAATCGTATCTACACACGTACCAGACAGCAAAAAGTTAATATGTTGGCGTTAATGCTGGGGCAAATAGTTATTGCCCAGTCTTCTCACGCAACACAATCGTCAAAAATGCCATGTCTGTAGCTTACAGTTGGCAAACTATTCAGACGCACTATGGATTCCAGTTTACGGGTATTCTCTTTGCAGACTTGGCAGTGTGATTGCTGAGGCAAATGAGAGACCAGAGGACGCGTTTCATAGGCTTATGGGCTTGCGTACAAGCATTTGAAAAGCTATGCAGAGGAGAGTTCTCAGCTAGCCCCCATGTAACTACCGTTCTGACTACAGTCAGTAGGTTTCAAGTCTCCATTCAGCATGTGGCTGGTGCAGCGATACTGCCTTCTGATTTTGCAAGTCACAATGCTCCCGATTGTGATAATACCACCTGCCAGATCTGTGCTTTTGTCCGCACCTCTATGGAGTCTGTCATACGCCAGGTTATGGCTGAAGGCATTCTTCAGGGGTCCCAAAAACTCCCTTTTACCAACAGATGAGCATGATCAGAACACAGAGTGTTCTGACCTCCGAAGGACATGTGCTCACCTCCGCCAAGGCACCCGCCCCTCAAATAATTTAACTAACATACGTAATGTTAAATGTTACCTGAATATAGCCACATTACCCAACGATGGTCTTTTGGTGGTGCGTTGCCATACCCCCCTTGCATCCTCAGCTGACCATATTCCCAGGTTGGTCATGAATGGCCTCCTTATGTCCCTTCATATAAAACTTGTTCACCCTACAGCTGGCCAGCTGAGATTGGTTGTGCAACACTATTTCTATGCTCTGGACATGGATGCTGCCATCCAATGTGTCACTGAGGGTTGTCACCGGTGTGCTGCACTTAAGTCCCTGCCTTTGTGGTGGACCAGTCAACATGTGATCCGCCTGTCATAATCGGTGCATCCTTTGCATCCGATGTGTTCAAACTTGAGCGCCAGCTCATCCTTGTGGTCCGTGAGCAGGTCACTTCTTTGACGGCGTCCACTCTCATTGAAGATGAACGGCACCAGACCCTTTGTGATGCTGTGATTCACTTGTGTATTGGCTTGCAGCCGCTGGATGGTCCATTTGCTGTAATCAGAACTGACCCAGCTCCTGACTTTGTGGCGTTAGCTGGCGACACGGCACTTGCCAGGCATAGGCTGACTGTTGAGGTCGGCAACGCTGAGAACATCAACAAAAATGATGTCCCTAAGAAGGCCATTCAGGAGCTCCAGGTCGAAATACTGAGTATTGAGCCAAATTGCAGAGCTGTCACCCACTTGCTTCTGTCAGTTGCCACTGTCCACTTCAACAGCCGCATCAAATCCTTTGGTTTGTCTCCCCGTGAGGTGCTATAGCAGAGGGACCAGTTCTCCCACAATCAGTTGCCTGTCAACGACTGGGACCTTATTATTCAGCAGTGTGCACAACGGTTGATCAATCATCCATATGTCATGAAAGCCAAAGCTCCCACTGGTTATGTTGCATTGCCCTCCATGGTCCGTCCTGGCAACCTTGTATATCTCTATAGTGATTGAAATAAGTCTAGAGCTCGAGACAGATACCTTGTCATCAGCGTTGAGGGGTTATGGTGCAACATGTAGAAGTTCACAGGTACCTAACTCTGTCGTACAGGGTTAGATTGAGTGATTGTTATCACGTGGCAAGTGACCCTCCTGATGTGGTGTTCTGTGATGACGCTGGCGAGGACACGTCTGACACAGATCCTGATTTCTCCCCACCCCAGGGCCCTGACATTCCCCATGTCATAACCAAGCCTTCTCCAGCACCCATTCTGCCCACTGGGGTTTTCAATTGTCTTCCCCCAGACAAACCCTCTGCTGGCCTAGTTAGTGATCAGCATGATGAAGAAACCCATGGTGGGGCTATTCTGCATGCAGGTTGGGCTCTTCGGCATTCCAAACACTCCTCCAGGCCCCCACGTGGTTGAAGGACTTTGTTGCTTTGTAGCTTTCATGTTTATCCTTCCACGCCAGTGTTTCCCGACCCATTCCTCAAGGACCCCCTATCCTGCAGATTTTCTTTGCAACCCCGAGTAGGTACCTGTTTGTAGTTATTCCACCAATCAGCAATGAATTATGTCAGATTTTGAACACCTTGCATAATTAAGTGCTATGAGATTATTTGTGGAGTAAGTACAAGCAGGGCTACCATTGAAGGGTTACAATGAAAATCTGCAGGATAGGGGGTCCTTGAGGACTACTCCACACCATGGTTGGACATTCCCATAATTCCTTCAGGCTCTATGTGTTCTGCCTTCGCAACATGTTTCAGATTGTTACTGTTCTATCCTATAGTGCTTTATGCTCTGTGCCCTTTGTAATGTTTGTGCCCTTAGTGGTGTTTTTCTACAATGTTTTTGAGTTGCCTTACGGCTGTTACGGGTGGAGTTGGTTGTACTGGAAAAGAGGGTGGTGCCAGGAATGTATTGTGTACTTCTGGGTAACTTGGGTTGTGTACATCTCTCTGCTTACCTTGACGTTATTCAGTAAAATCATCTATGCACTTACCAGCTCGTGTCTGTAGCTTTGTGAGTGTCCTCACCATATACTGGCGAAGGTTGAGACCAGACACCCTACAAAGGAAACTCATTTCAGCCGGTTGTATCCGCGATCTCACCATTTCAGTCACTACCCAAAGATCATGACCATAGGTCAGAGTTGGAATGAAGATTGACTGGTAAATCAAGAGCGTTGCCTTCCGGCTCAGCTCCCTCTCCACCACAATGTTCCAGTACAGTGTCCACATCATTGCTGATGCTGCACCAATCCGCCTGTCAATATCCCGCTCCATCCTACCCTCACTCGTGAACAAGACCCAGAGATACTGGAACTCCTTCACTTGAGGCAACACTTCATCCCCAACACAGAGGGAGCGAGCCACCATTTTCTGGTAGAGAACCATGGTGTCAGACTTGGAGGTGCTGACTCTCATCCCGGCCATTTCACACTCAGCTGCAAACCACCACAGTGCATGTTGGAGGTTGCGTTCTGATGAAGCTAACAAAACCACATCATCTGTAAAGAGATGCAGTTCCAAGGTTCCCAAAATGGACACACACTTCGAGTTGGCTGCACCTTGAGATCCTGTCCATGAATATCATAAACAGAATCAGAGACAAGGGACAACCTTGGCAGAGTCCAACACCCACCAAAAACGTGTTTGACTTTGTGATGATAATGCGGACACAGCTCCCACTTTGGTTGCACAAGGACCAAATGGCTTGTAGCAACTGCCCTGGTATCCCATACTCCCGCAGTACCCCCCCCCCCCAAACAGTGCCCGGGGGTACATGGTCGTAAGCCTTCTCCAAGTCCACAAAACACATGTAGACAGGCTGGTTAAACTCCCATGCCTCCCTCAGCACTACAAGGATAAAGAGTTGGTCTGTTGTTCCACAGCCAGGATGAAATCCGCATTGTTCCTCCTGGATCTGAGGTTCGACAATCGGTCAGAGCCTCCTTTCCACCACCCTAGAGTAAACCTTCCCAGGGAGGCTGAGAAATATGATTCCCCGATAATTGGAACACACCCTCCGGTCCTCTTTTTTAAATATGGGAACCACCACCACAGTCTGCCACCCAACAGTTACTGTCCCTGACCTCCACGCGACACTGAAGAGGCATTGCAGCCAAGACAGCCTAACAATGTCCAGAGCCTTCAGCATTTCAGGGCTAATTTCATCTACACCTGATGCCTTGCCACCGATGAGCTTCTTACTACCTCAGAGACCTCAGCCAGGGATATGGGTGGGGCTTCCCCGAGTCTTCAGACTCTACCTCCTCCACTGGGGAAGTGTTAGCTGGGTTCAGGTGTGTTCTTAGGTTGCCACCTCGACAGGCAAGGATGACCTTATGACCACAGCTCCTACCTGCTGCACCTGCAATAGAGGCTTTGAGCATGCCCCTTTGAGACTCCATGTCACCAGCCTCCTTCGGGATACACAAAAACTTCTTCTGATGGTGGGAGTTGAAGACTTCACAGACAGGGGCCTCCACCAGACATTCCAGTTCACGTTCATTACACGTTTGGGTTTGCCTGTTCTGTCCGGCTACCTTCCCTGCCATCTGATGCAACTCACTACAAGGTTGTTGATCAGTTGAAATCTTTGCTCCTCTCTTCACCCGAGTGTCCAAAACATATGGCCACAGATCTAATGATACGATGACAAAGTCTATCGTTGATCTTCGGCCTAAGGTGTTCTGGTGCCAAGTACACTTATGAACTACCTTATATTCAAACATGGTGTGTGTTATGGCTAATCCATGACTCACACAAAAGTCCAATAACAACACACCACTCGGGTTCTGATCAGGGAGGCTGTTCCTCCAAATCACACCCCTCCAGGTTTATCCATCATTGCCCAAGTGAGTGTTGGAGTCCCCCAGCAGAACTATTGAGTCCCCAAGTGGAACTCTATCCAGGACACTACACATAGACTCCAAGAAGGCCGGCTACTCCAAACTGCTATTCGGTGCAAAAGCACACACAACAGTCAGAGCCTTCCCCCCAGCGACTTTCAGTTGTATAGAAGTGACCCTCTCATTCCCCGGGCATGACTCCAAGATGGTTCAACCGGGGACTTGTGAGTATTCCCACACCTGCCCGGTGCCTGTCACCTTGGCTAACTCACGAAAAGTAAAGAGTCCAGCCCCTCTCCAGAAATTTGGTAACAGAGCCCATGCTATGTGTGGGGGTGAGCCCAACTACATCAAGCTGGTATCACCCCACCTCCCACACCAGCTCAGGCCTGCCAGATCATTGACATTCCACATCCTGAGGACCAGTCTGTGATGCCAGAAGTCGGTATCCTGCCACCCGGACTGCATTGCACCCTACCCCAATGCTCATTCCCGTGCGTGGTGGGTCCACCGGGTGGTGGCTCCATGTTGTTTTTTCAGTCTGGGCTTGACCATGCCCCATGGGCCAAGGCCCGGTCACCAGATGCTCGTCGCCGAGCTCCCTTCCCAGTTCTGGATCCAGGAGGGGGTCCTTGTTTCCCAATTTGCCTTGGGAGACCCTACCAGGGGCTATTGCCCCAGACAACACATCTCCCAGCATCACTGGGACACTCAAACCCCTCCACCACGTTAAGGTGGTGATTCTCGGAGGGGTAAATTATACACATTAGCATATAATTACAAAAATGTGAAAAGCATGGGTGCAAGTCCATGAATACTGGGATGGCATCCAGCGTGTTACCTGTGCCTCCATCCATAGGGTTAGTGGTTATATCAGGAAGGGCATCCGATGTAACATTTTGCCAGATCAGTATGTGGATTGACAAGACCACACTGGATCGGTCGAAGCTCCATACTGGATCAGTCAAGGCCCGGGTTAACAATGGCAACCATTGGTGCTGTACCCTCACAGGGTACCGATGGAAATTTTAAAATCCACTGTTGTGATCCCTAAGAAATGGGGTACAAGCCGAAAGAAGAAGAAGAAGAAGAAGAAGAAGAAGAAGAAGAAGAAGAAGAAGAAGAAGAAGAAGAAGAAGAAGAAGAAGAAGATATAATTACAAAGTAACAAAGCAACAACAAAGCATATGTAATAGCAAAATTAAACAGCAATTGTTAAAAATTATTTCCTGGTGAACTATAATCAGTATTGTATTTTTTTATATCTTCTTTTTTATATATATCAAACTATGATGATATTTTCCAATAAGTCTTGATGTATGTTCAATAATCCAGGTAAGAAAATAAAAGAAGGTTGAATCAGTTCATGTGGATACAACTTTTATTGACAGATACATTCCATCACTCAGCTAAGTGACATCTTCGGTCTAAACTGACTGCAGGTATCGCCCCTCTTAAAACAATATAGTACAATGCAGTTGCATAACAACCGAAGCCAATGACCAGTTTCATGTGCAAATATGGGTGTGACCACTAACTAGAGTTTCGATGGCCATGTGTACTATTCACAGAGGATTGGGGAATAGATTGCATCTATTCCCCACCATTGTAAGATGGTGACAGATTTACTCTTACCTCTCTCTCTCTCTCTCTCTCTCTCTCTCTCTCTCTCTCTCTCTCTCTCTCTCTCTCTCTCTCTCTCTCTCTCTCTCTCTCTCTCTCTCTCTCTCTCAATGCAGGGATGGTCATTCCCTCTTCACATAGATGGTCTCTTTGACTCCCATTCAAAGCAGCATTCCTCCCCATCAAGGATATGCACAGCCTCATCCTTGAAAGAGTGGCCTTTGGCCTGTAGATGGGTGTAGACTGTGGAGTCCTGGCCTGACATGTTAGACCTTCTGTGTTGTGCCATTATTTTAGCCAGTGACTGTTTAGTTCCCCCAATGCATAAATCACAGCAATCCTCCTGACACTTAACCACGTACACTATATTGCACTCTTTGTGCTGGAGGACCCGATCCTTGGGATGGACCAACTTCTGGTGCAGCATCTTTTGGGGTTTGAAAGTAACTGAGACATGGTTTTTGGAAAATATGTGTCTCAGCTTTTCCAACACTCCCGCCACAAACAAAATCACCACTGGTTTATGCTTAGGCAGCTGTTGTCCTTCTCTCTTTGATCAGCTGGTGCGCTGTTTGGGCATCTCCCTGGCTTTGACAATGCCCAGTTAGGATAACCACACTTAACCAGGGTCCGTTTAATGTGGAATTTCTCCCCTTCCCCGACCACTGTATCGGTGGGGACGTTGTCAGCTTGGTGGTACAGCATGCTGATGACTCCTAGTTTGTGCTCCAGCGGATGATGAGAGTCAAACCTTAAGCACTGATCAGTATGTGTTGGTTTATGGTAAAAATCAACAGTCAAATGTCCCCCATCACCAATTGCAATTTCACAGTCTAAGAAGGCTAATCTGTCATTCACACCCTCCCTGGTGATCTTGATGTGGTTGTCCACAGAGTTAATGTGGTCGGTGAAATGTGGTATATCCTGAGATTTAATTTTAACCCATGTGTCGTCCACAAATATGAAGCAATGTCTAGGTGGTGTCCCTGAATAGGACATCAGAGCCTTCTTTTCCACTTCCTCCATATACAAGTTGGCCACTACAAGTGAGACTGGGGAACCCATACCTGGGCAACCCATAGCACACCCATGCCTCAGCCTATAGTACTGCCACCTGTATGTGGACTGAAGACATACTATGTGGCGAGCCACATGGGACTGCTTGTTTTTTGTATTGTTTTTTTTTATTTCCCCCCTTTTTCTCCCCAATTGTATCTGGCCAATTACCCCGAGCCGGATCCACCCCCTCTCTGCCCATTCGGGGAGTACTAGTGCAGGACTGACTGGCTTGTAGAGGGTTAAATTGCGTCTGGTGATGGGTGAGCACTTCATTGGCCCATCAGTGACTGTCAGGAACTGTGGGCGTATTGGAAGGAGAGAAAATGGTGGCAGAGGCCGGCACTTCTATGACTACGCAGAGAAGAACATGGCGGCTAACTAACAAAGATGGTGAAAGTTTGAGTGTGGAGAAGTTGATGTTTGCTTGTGATAACGTAACCAGAAGGTTGGTAGCTGCAAAACGGAGTTGTGCGAGTTCGAGTAGACTGTCGAGACACAAGGAAATTGATGACGGTTGCCGTGCGTGAGGTGAACGGACCGTGCTGCAGTAGGAGCGGCATCATCAGCGAACTTGTTCGGCAAGTTTTACTGCTTCTTCCTCCCTTTTCTGCCACCTCCGTCCTGTGGGTATTCCCTGCCAGTTGACTTCGTCCACTTTAGCACTGGGTTTAAGGAGGAATTCGTATTTAAAACAAGGTTTTCAGCTATTGTTCGGCGTGTGGCGAGGCGTTGCGCTGTCGTTCTTCATCCAGCGGAACGCACGCTGTTGACGGTTTAAACGAGTGGAAATTGACGAACTGTATACGAACCTTGCAACGGAATGTATTGTGGTGAATTTAGGGAGCAGCCGGGACGCCGCAGCCAGGACGCGAACCTGGATCTCCCGCACCACCGGTGACAACGTTAACCAGTCGACTAAAGGGTCAGACCCGTTAGCCAAGAGCTACTGAATCTATTTATCCATGCATGTTACACTTTCTCCCCTCCTTCGGGAAGCGCGTCCCTGCGCGTCAGCATATCGGCTCCCTCACGCCTCTGGGCGCACGCGCTTTCGATGACCTCCCAGTCTTACCATCCCACTTCTGACACCAATGTGGCGAGTTTTGGGGGCAGCCCGGGAACCACCGCAGCCAGGACGTGAATCCGGCTCTCCCGCAACACGGGCGACATCATTAACTAGTTGACTAAATGGTCCGACCCCTTAGCCAAGGGCTAGTGAGTCCATTCATCCGTGGTCGTTACACTATCCCCCTCCTTTGGGAAGCGTGTCCCTGCGTTTCAGCTTACTGGCTCCCTCACGCCTCTGCGCACACGCGCTTCCGATGGCCTCACGGTCTCACCATCCCACTTCTGACACCTATGTAGTGAATTCGGGGGGACAGTCCGGGAACCGCCACAGCCAGGAAGAAGAAGCCCCGCGGAGGAGGGGTCGGTGAGACCGGGAGGCCATCTGAAGCGCGTGCGCCCAGAGGCGTGACGGAGCTGGTGTGGTGAAGCGCGGGGATATGCTTCCCGAAGGGGGGGAGGGGGTAGTGAAACGACCACGGATAAATAGACTCGATGGCGCTTGGCCAACGGGTCGGACCCTTTAGTCGACTGGTTAACGTTGTCGCCCGTGGTGCGGGAGATCCGGGTTCACGTACCGGCTGTGGCAATTCCTGAGCTGCCCCCCTGAATTCGCTACGTTGGTGTCAGAAGTGGGATGGTGAGACCGCGAGGCCATTGGAAGCGCGAGCGCCCAAAGGCGTAAGAGAGTTGATATGCTGAAGCGCAGGGACGCGCTTCCCGAAGGAGGGGGGTAGTGTAACGTGCACAGATAAATAGACTCGGTAGCCCTTGGCTAACGGGTCGGACCCTTTAGTCGACTGGTTAACGTAATTGCCCGTGGTGCAGGGGACCCGGATTCGCGTCAAGGTTGTGGCGGTTCCCGAGCTGCTCCCCGAATTCACTATACATAGTATGATGACTTTAATAACTATGGTGAAGTGTAGTGTTGTTAAATATTTGTTTTATTACTGGAAGAGCAGATTGAGTGAGGTTGCAGTCCAGTTTTGAGGTAACATTCAAAGTCTGGTTTTCAGGGGTAATCAGGGCATTACATTCTGGAAGCACAGCCTTGAGCTGCCTTCACCTTTTTTTTTTCTTTTTTTTCTTTTTTGCTCAGTAGCAGAGTAAAGCAATGTACGAAGGAATGTCATACTGTAAATCTGTATAAGGTTATTTTATTGTCCCGGGATACTTAAAAGAAACTCCACTGGTGTGAGAAAAGAGTTCATTTATTGATGTATGTTTAAATACATGTGTTATTGTTCCAGTTCACCATTCTACCAATTCTGTCTGCTAGCTAGAGAGAAAGGTGTGAGAAGCTGTGAGGTGGGTTCACATTCACTTAGGCCCATACCAGCACACAAAATGCAACACCCCACTGCATGAGTTCAGTTTACCTGCTACATTTTTGGCATACACGAACAGGACGAACTATATTGCATAATTTCATTGCATGATTTCATTTGTAACAACTTTGATTTTTTCCTGATTAGCTTCAGTCATGTGATAGGGCCCCAGACCTCAGTTTGCGTAAGCATGGCAGAAGGAATAGATGAGTTACGCCAGCAATTTCACGATCTTCAAGCCAGGTTTGCTGAGAAGTCTGGTTATATGAGAGAGCAAACAGTGCTCCTTGAACAGGCCAGGAATGACCAAAGGGAAGCACTCGCCTTGGCAAAGATAGTCATCGAACAGAAAATCCAAGCTATGGTTTATATACAGAAAGACAGAAAGTGCTCAGACTTTAGTGGTAATCAAAGTAGTGAAGAGCAATGCATAGATGAGTGGGTAGCTTTAATGAAGTCCTACTTTATCATTTGTAAGGTTCCAGAAGAAGTTCAAGTTAACTTTTAAACAACACTTGAAGGGGGGAGGCAAAGCTAACTGTAAGGCTCATGTTGGAAGATATAGCAAGAACCATAGCCATTAAAATGGTCTTTAAGATTCTTGAGGAAGTATATGGCGACAACGTCCCTGTAGGCACAAGATTGAGAGAGTTTTGCAACTGCAAGCAGGCGACAGGTGAAAAAATTAGAGCATTTGCTTATGGCATCCAAAAAAAAAACTTGGCAGACTAAAGTGATGGGACCCAGACCACTTCTCTGACCCAGATGCAATGTTAAGAGAGCAGTTTGTGCATGGTTTGTGGGGTGACTACCTGCACAGAGAGATGAAGAGACAAGCAAAAGAGCAGCCTGCACCGAAATTCAGTACACTATTGCAGGCCACGATTGACTGGTCTGAGGACGAAGAAGCCCCCTTAGCCGTTCCAGCCAAGGGTCCCAGCTGAGGAGCAATCAATGCAGTGGCTGCTGAATATGCTTCTCCTGCATTATAACTACATGCACTGCATAATTCGATACAGAATCTTGCCACTAGACAAGACGAGTTTTTTAGAGCATTACGAAGGGCAGAGCTATGTGGCACCCCACTGGGAGAGATGAAAAGGCCACCCCTGAGAGATGAAGATGGTAGACTTATTTGCTACACCTGTGGGCAACCTGAGCATACAAGCCGAGTACGCCAGCATGGCAAGGGAAGGCCACATAGAGCTAGTACCACGGCCTCAGGACAGGAACAGGCACAGGCAACCATTAGTACGGCTTCTTTAAGCCCTCTGCACCACCTCTGGATCCACTGGAGGTGGAGCAAAGAGTGGAACCAGTTAGTGCATTTGGGAATTGCTTTACCATACATGTGCTTTTTGATGGTGTGAAGACATGCTGCCTCCTGGATACTGGCTCGGAAGTGACTACTATGTCTGAGGCACACTTTAGGAAGCAGTTTGAGGGAAAAAAATATCTCCTGCCAGGTGGGTTAAGTTGACAGCCGCAAATGGACTGGACATCCCCATAATCGGATGTATGCGGACATGGAGTGTCTGGGAAAGAAGTTCCATGGCAAGTGTGTGTTTGTGGTACGAGATGATAAGGCTGATGGGGAAGACCAAGCGGTGTCCCAGGGATATTAGGAATGAATGTGCTTGGTGAACTGTGTAGCCTCTTTGCCGACCTGGAAAGGATCCAGAAGATGGATCGGCATAAGCAGCATGTTGGGAGTGCAAGTCTATATCGTGTCCTTGCCGAGATGATGAAAGAGGAACAGTATGTGGGCCAGATGGGAAGATAGACTAGTCGAAGTGGCTGGTAGGCAGGCTGTTGTCATTCCACCATGCAGTGAAACTGTCATTGAAGGTCGCTGTCGGGTCCCCTCGAAAGTGAAATGCCAAGTCCTGGGTGAGGCATCCTCATGTGCCAAAACTCCCTCTGGACTGCTGGTCGCCAATGTCCTGACATACTCAGTGGGTGAAGATGTCCCAGTGAGATTGATGGACCCAAGTCAGGAGCCAATTGTTTTGCCCCCAACAGCGAGAGTCACTCAGCTGAGTAAGCCACTGAAGGTGCTGCACAAGGAGTTGGTAGCATTTGAAGAGGCCGTTGGGGAGGTGCGGTCAAAGCGCTTTTAAAGGGGGTTAGAGCTGAGTCCAAGCTGGACGGATCAGGGCCATTATCTGTTCCTGTACAGGCTAATCTCCAGGGGCTCCCAACAGATCAAGTGCATCAACTTAACCAACTCCTGGAGAAACATAACGCTGTATTTTCGCAAGATGACCATGATTATGGTTACACCACTACGGTGACATATTGTATCCCAATGGGCAATGCGAAGCCTATCAAGCAAAGACATCGCAGGATGCCCCCCTCCCATGCATTTCAGGAAGTCAAGCAACATGGTACAAGACCTGGTTGCACAAGGTGTGCTAAAAGACAGCTGCAGCCCTTGGCCATCACTTGTAGCAGTTGTGATGAAGAAGGATGGGTCTGTGCATGTCTGTTGTTATTACCGAAAGCTTAACAATATAACACACAGAGATGCCTACCCTCTCCCTAGGGTGGAGGAGTCACTTGACGCCCTGAGTCATCCTCGACTTTTTCTCGTCTCTGGACCTCACTGCAGGATACTTCCAAGTGGCTGTAGCTGAACAAGACCAAGACATGACTGCCGTAACCACGGCATTTGGATTGTACCAATGGACCCTGTTGTTTGGGCTCTGTAAAGCTCCAGCAACATTTCAGCGCTTAATTGAGGCGGCCCTGGGCCATTTGGCATTCGAGGTTTTGTTGGTTTACTTGGACAATGCCCTTGTATTTTCCAAACACTTTGAAAGCCATGTTCAGAAATTAGATCTGGTTTTTGGGTGACTGTGAGAACACGGCCTGAAAGTCAAACCCAAGTAGTGCTTCCTGCTCAAGACCGAAATCAAATTTCTTGGGCATGTGGTGTCAGCTGATGGGGTGTGAGTAGACATGGAGATAGTGTAAGTCCTGGAAGATTTCCCTGTCCCACATTCAGCAAAAGAAGTCCAACAGGTGGTGGGCTTCATGTCTTATTACCGGCAGTTTGTTCCCCATTTTGCTGAGCTAGTGGGGCCCTTCCATGCCCTGGTAGGTAAAGCAGGAAAAAAAAAAAAGAAAAAGTGACATTCAGGCTCTACCACAACACTTTGTGTGTAGTGAAGAGTGCCAAGAAGTGTTCAATGGGCTGAGGAAGTGTCTCCCATTTATTGTAACAATGGATGGGAGTTACCTGGGCCTTGGGTGGTCCTGAGCCAAAGACAAGAAGGGGTCGAACATGTGATAGCCTTCGCCAGCCGAGGTCTGCATGGAATGACAAAAATTATAGTGCTTTTAAGTTAGAGCTACTTGCTCTCAAATGGGCAGTCACTGAAAAATTCTGAGATCTGCTGCTATATTCTAAGTACTCTGTCATCATGGACCGCAACCACTTGCAGTACTTGGAGATTGCAAATGTTGCCGCGGTAGAACAAAAGTGGGTGGCCCAGCTGGCTGAGTTCAACCTTGAAGTACATTATAATCCTGGAAGAATGAACCAAAATGCAGATGTGTTGTCCCGTATCCCATTTGCTCCAGAGCAAGAAGTCGAGGACACAGAGAAAGACTTCTCGCTGATAAAGGAATGTGAAGTGTGCGCCTGTTTGTGGCCTGCCTACAGAGTTAGGTCCAAGGAGCCAGTGACACACTCGGCAGCTCAGTCCAGGTCTGCGGACACAGCTGGAATGAGCTTCAGGAACTTCAGATGCAAGATCCTGACATTGGTCCAGTGTTGACTGCCATTAAGGCGCATGAAAGGCCCAGGAAATAGGAGGTGCATGTGATGAGCTGGCCACAACGGAAATTGACTGGACAGTGGGAGCAATTGACATTGCAGCATGGCGTCCTGTTTCAGTGCATATCAAAATCAAATCAATTTTATTTGTATAGCCCAATATTACAAATTTGCCTCAGTGGGCTTAACAGCAACACAACATCCTGTCCTTAGACCCTCTCATCGGATAAGGAACAACTCCCTAAAAAAAACCTTTAACAGGGAGAAAAAATAGGAAGAAACCTCAGGGAGATCAACAGAGGAGGGATCTCTCTCCCAAGACGGACAGCGTGCAATGGATGTTGTGTTCACGCAATTTACATAATACAACATTGAAAGAGGATAACTAAATTATAATGGACATACAATTTATGAAGAACATGATGCACAGGATGCCAAGCAGTGTCCAGATGCCAACGGAACAGTCCAGGACCCAAGCCACGCGACCAGCATCATCATGTAAAAAAAAAAAATATGTGAGAGGAAGGGCAGGCAGCATCCAAATGGTGCCCACCATCACCACAGAGACCTGGGAGGAGGGCCGACTGCACGTGCATGCAAGAGAGACTCACATGACACCATTCAAACACAGAAAAAGAGAAAGGAGAAGACATCATTCAGAGAGAGAGAAAAGACATGTTAGAGAAGAGAACAGTTTGCAATAGTCATTAGTCATAATCTATACTTTGCAATCTATACTCGATAATCTCATTGGCAGAACAGTGGTTGGTAAATTCATTGAGACAGAAAACCAACCCGCCATCCAGTACAGGTTGTGAAGCACTCAACTTGAAGGAAACTAATTGTAAGCTAAGGCAAAAAGATGAGTTTTTTGTTTGGATTTAAAGGACTCAACAGACTGATTTTCTGATGGTAGCAGGCAGGTTATTCCACAACAATGGAGCCCGATAAGAAAAGGCCCTGCCACCAACTGACTTCTTTTTTTAACTTTGGGTACACACAGGAACCCTGTATTTTGAGAACAAAGAGCTCGAGATGACATGTAAGGTTTAAGGAGATCAGACAACTAAGATGGGGCAAGCCCCTTTAGGATTTTAGAAATCAGCAGAAGCACCTTGTATTCTGATCTAACATGGATAGGAAGCCAATGAAGGGAGGCAAGAATTGGTGTACTATGGTCAAATTTCCTAGTTTTGGTTAGGATTCTAGCAGCAGCATTCTGAACCATTTGAAGACTTTTAGTACTAGAATGTGGCAGACCTGAGAACAGAACATTACAGTTATCAAGTCTGGATGGAACAAATGCATGTATTAATGTCTCTGCATCAGCCATGGAGAGAAAAGACCGAATTCTAGCTATGTTACGTAAGTGAAAAAAGGCATTATTGGTGATTTCTTTAATGTGTTTATCAAAGGAAAGGCTAGGATCAAACGTAAAACCAAGATTTTTGGCTGCCACACTTTGTTAAACCACAGAGTTGTCGATTGTTATCGTTACTTGATCAAATTGGTGTCTGTGTCTAGCAGGGCCAATAACCAGCATCTCGGTTTTATCCAAATTTAAAAGCAGAAAGTTAAGTGACATCCAGTTTTTCACAGTAGCCAAGCAGGCCTCTAAGTTAGTGATTTGAGTATGATCATCAGCCCTTATAGGCACATACAGCTGAGTATCATCAGCATAGCAATGAAAATGTATTCCATAATTGCGTATAATATGAGAGCCCAGATATTGTGAGGACGTGTGACAGCTTGTTGTGCCTGAATCCTTACAACAAATCATGTATGAGACACAACATGACCATGGTGGGCACTTCAGTGAGAGGGACACCATGGAGGCTTTGAGGCGAAGCTACTATTCGCCTACTATGGCTAAAGATGTATGATGTTGGGTACAGAAATGCAATCATTGTGCCCTTGCAAGATTTGTGTTCCCAAAGGCACAAGCCCCATTGGCCTACACAAATGTCACAGCTCCCCTGGAAGTGCTTGCCATTGATTACAGCCTTTAGGAACCGTCGGTTGGGGGGTATGAAAATGTCCTGGTGCTTACTGATATGTTTACCAGGTTCACCATTGCAGTGCCAATGGAGGATCAAACTGCACAAACCATAATGGCTGCGCTAATCAAACATTGATTTGTGTACTATGGCTGCCTTGTCTGATTGCATGCCAACCAAGTCCGGAATTTCAAGGCCAGTGTGATTAAAGAGCTCTGCCGTGTTCATGGGATTGCCAAGAGTATAATGAGTCCCTACCACCCACAGAGCAACGCACAGTGTGAGTGCTTTAATCGCACAATGCATGAAATGTTAAGGTCTCTCCCAGCGTAAAGGAAAATTAACTGGAAGGAGCATCTGCCAGAGTTAGTAATGACATATAATAGCCATGTCCATTCCTCCGCTGGATATGCCCCATTTTACTTACTTTTCGGAAGGGACACACGTCTTCCCGGAGACATCCTAGGAGGCAAAGACATGGAAGTTAGCGATGTTGACAACATGGATGACTGGGTCCTCAGCCATCATCATAGACAACAGGCAGCAGCCGATGCAGCGCAGACAGCATCACAGGAGGCTTCTTGGAAGTGCAAGAGGATATATGACTGTAAGGCATGCGAGGCTGTCATCAGACCAGGAGACTGAGTTCTTTTGCAAAACCATAGACCAAGGGGCAGGAATAAGATTCAGGATCGCTGGGAGTCAGATCCGTATCTCATCGTGGCTCAAAACCATTCTTATTTGCCAGTATTCACAGTTACACCTGAGGCTGGTGGCCCTAGTAGAGTTGTGCACAGGAATCAGGTGAAACCTTGTGTCCTTGAAGTTCCTAGCTCAAGAACAGTTCCCCATATTTGCAAAAGGGCCCAGTATCAGTCCACATCCGACACCTATGATGTAGTGTATTTGCCATAAATAAAGTATCATCAGATCTGTGGCCATATGTTTTGCACATTCGGGTGAAGAGAGGAGCAGAGTCGTCAACTGATCACCACTTGGACCTGGCAAACCCAAATGTGTAGTGAGCGTGAACTTTGAACATCTGGCGGAGACCACTGTACGTGAGGTCTTCAACTCCCACCTCCGGAAAAAGTTCTCGTGTAACCCGAGGGAGGGTGGTGACATGGAGTCTCAGTGGGCCATTTTCAAAGCCTCTACTGCTGATGTGGCAGGTAGGAGCTGTGGTCATAAGGTCACCTGTGCCTGTCGAGGTGGCAACCTAAGAACCCGCTGGTGGACACCAGCAATGAGGGAAGCCATCAGTCTGAAGAGGGAGGCTTTTCGGGTTTGGTTGGCCCAGGCATCTCTTGAAGTACCAGACAGTTACTGGGAGGACAGAAGGGCTGTGGCTTCAGCAGTCGCGGAAGCAAAAACTCAGCTATGGGAGGAGTTCGGCAAGACTATGGAGGAGGACTTTTGGTTGGCCTCGAGGAAGTTCTGGTAAACCATCCGGTGATTCAGGAAGGGGAAAAAAGACTTGACTCAGGCTGTGTTCAGCCGGGGAGGGGAACTGCTGATCCAGATTGGGGATGTTGTCAGGTGGTGGTAAGAACACTCGGAGGAGCTCCTGAACCCGGCTAACACATCCTCAGTGGAGGAGGAAGAGTCTGAATACTCAGGGGAAGCCCCACCCATATCCCTGGCTGAGATCTCTGAGGTAGTTAAGAAGCTCGTCGGTGGCAAGGCGTCGGGTGTGAATGAGATTTGCCCTGAGATACTGAAGGTTCTGGACATTGTTGGGCTGTCTTGGCTGACATGCCTCTTCAGTATCACATGGAGGTCGGGGAAAGTACCTGTGGAGTGGCAGAATGGGGTGGTGGTTCCCATGTTTAAAAAAGTGGACTGGAGGGTGTGCTCCAATTATTGGGGCATCACACTCCTCAGCTTCATGAAAAAGTCTACTCTAGGGAGCTGGAAAGGAGGCTGCAATTGATTGTTGACCCTTGGATCCTGGAGGAACAATGCGGATTACCTCCTGGCTGTGGAACAATGAGTCAACTCTTTACCCTTTTGGAGTGCTGAGGGAGGCATGGGTATTTGACCAGCCAGCCTACATGTGTTTGGACTTGGAGAAGGCTTATGATCATGTACCCCAGGGCACTCTGTGGGGAGTACTGCGGGAGTATGAGGTAGCGGGGTAGTTGCTACAAGCCATCCGGTTCTTGTATAACCAATGTAAGAGCTGTGTCTGCATCCTTGACACAAAGTCAAACACGTTTTTAGTGTTTGTCTGACTCCGCCAAGGTTGTCTCTTGTCGCCGATTCTGTTTGTGATATTCATGGACAGGATCTGAAGTTGCAGGCAAGGTGAGGAGTGTGTCCATTTCGGTAACCCCAGAATTGCCTCTCTGCTCTTCACAGATAATGTGGTTTTGTTGTCTTCGTCAGAACGTGACCTCCAGTATGCACTGGAGTGGTTTGCAGCTGAGATTGAAATGGCCAGGATGAGAGTAAGCACTTATAAGTCTGAGACCATGGTTCTCTACCGAAAAATGGTGGATTGCTCCCTCCAGGTTGGGGATGAGTTGTTGCCTCAAGTGAAGGAGTTCAAGTATCTCAGGATCTTGTTCACGAGTAAGGGTAGATTGGAGTAGGAGATTGATAGGCAGATTGGAGCAGTATCAGCAGTAATCCGGACGTTGTACCAGACCGTTGTGGTGAAGAGGGAGCTGAGCCGGAAGGCAAAGCTCTTAATTTACCAATCTTTGTTCAAACCTTCTCCTATGGTCATGAACTTTGGGTAGTGACCGAAATGGTGATATTGCAGATACAAGCGGCTGAAATGCATTTCCTCCGTAGGGTGTCTGAGCTCACCCGTAGAGATAGGGTAAGGAGCTTGGACATCTGGAGGGAGCTCGGAGTACAGCCGCTGCTCCTTCATGTCGAAATGAGCCAGTTGAGGTGGTTTCGGGCATCTGATTAGGATGCCTCCTGGGCGCCTTCCTTTGGAGGTTTTCCGGACATGTACAACTGGGAGGAGACCCCAGGCTAGACTCAGAACTCGCTCGAGGGACATGTCTAATCTGGCCTGTGAACACCTTCGGATCACCCAAGAGGAGCTGGAGGGCATTGCTAGGGA
The DNA here is from genome assembly GCF_029633865.1 of Lampris incognitus. NCBI lineage: Eukaryota > Metazoa > Chordata > Actinopteri > Lampriformes > Lampridae > Lampris > Lampris incognitus. Next base: position 40,990,259 of record NC_079219.1, read on the forward strand.
GAGGGACATCTGGAGTGCCCTACTTAGCTTGCTGCCAGTGCGACCCTACCCTGGAGAAGCGGCTGGAGATGAGATGAGATAAGATGAGATTAAACATAAATATTAAATGTCATTCTCAATCAGTTGTAGTTGAAAATATGGGATTGTTTGACTCCAATTGCTACTGTCACATTGTCTCCCCTTCCTGCCTGGCCATTACCCCTCTCTCCTCACCTGGTTTCCCTGTCCACCTGCCATGTATTCTGCCAAATTAACACACAGTAAATATACCAGTCCCCTTCTACTCCTTCTCTGCCAGATTGCCTTGTGTATTCAGCCAATCTATCCAGCATTTATCAGTTCTAGTTCTGGATTTGTTTTTGAGTCTGATTCCTGTTTTCTGGACCTCGCTGCCCCTGCCTGCCCCTTATCGAACCTGGTTACCTGTTCGACTGATTTCTCGGTATTTTGTCCCCTTGCCTACTTTTGACCAAGTAAACTGATTGTTACTGACTACTGCCTGTCTTTGAGTTGTGCTTTTGGGTTCACATCTGCCAGTTCCTTCTGAAACATTTCAGTCTGCAACCATTACCAATGTAAGCAGCTATTTCACAGCATCAGGACACATTAAAAGCTCCATTAAGTTTAGTGTTTTTCCTTTCTCCAGTCATTTGTTTTGTATTTTGGTACTGGAGCTAATCTTTTGTTTGTATACATTTGATTCAATGATTGTACTTTTAATTCTGAAATCATAAAGTCCTTGAACACCAAATTTTAGTACTGGAGTTACCCTGTTTACATTTGAATCAAGTATTGTACATTTAATTTTTAAACCGTGAAGTCATGAAGTCATTGAACACCAAATGGGAGGTGATCCACTGGATGGATGGTTAATGAAGAGGTTTAAGTATATTTCATTATATTAGTTTGGCAAACACATTTGACACCAAAATACTGTTTTATTGTCATGATACCAGTTTGTTTCTAGCATTATTAAACAATTGACAAATGACAAAACCAGGGGCAGGAAGTGACATGACAAGAAAATTGAGAAATTCAAAAGAAAACCAGAAAGAAAACAGACAATGACTAAGGTTGACTGACTGAAACCATGGTAGACGATGACTGCCGAAATTAACTGACTGAACTAATCTAGGATACATAACACAATGTCTGATTGGACTGAATTGGGTGACACCATAACAAATTGATTGTACATAAGATAAAGTTATTGTAAAACATATTAAGATTATTGTACATCTAGTAAAAATGCCAAGTTGACCAAGGTTATAGTGGCTAGCAGCAGGGGCTAAGCTGCGACTGGAGCATACACTGTGTGTGTGTGTGTGTGTGTGTGTGTGTGTGTGTGTGTGTGTGTGTGTGTGTGTGTGTGTGTGTGTGTGTGTGTGATACTTATATCTAAACATATTACTTATAAAAAATTTGTTTTGTGTCTGTGTAAGTGTACCCCTCCACACACACAGAGTTTATATATATATGTAACTTTTTACCTTGTTGCGCTTTATGTGCTTGTTGGATAAAGCATCAGACATGCATGCATTTCTTGAATCGTTTATGCTTTCTGTTTAGCATTACAAGTGGGGGCGGCATGGCTCAGGAGGTAGAGCGGGTCATCTAGTAGACCGGAATATCACCAGTTGAATCTCTGGTTCCTGCAGAGAACATGTCAAGTGTCCTTGAGCAAGACTGCTCCTGATGAGCAGGTTGGTATCTTGCATGGCAGCCTCTGCCATCAGTGTATGGATGTGTGTGTGAATGTATGTATGAATGTGTGCATGCGTGGGTGAATGTGAGGCATGCACTGTAAAGTGCACTGACTAGTTGGCAGACTAGAAAAGCACTATATAAATGCAGCCAATTTTACCATTAACACCTAGTTTTCACATTCTAATATTTATATACTGTCTTCCTTAAAGTACCTTTTATTTTATTTTGTCCTGTGAAACTTTGTAACCATGATTAGATTAAGTGCTATATTAAACAGAGACATGCATACAATTACATACCAAAATATGTTTCCTTTGCAATACAATATCAATACTTGTTAATTACACCAATCAGTTTACAATTAAAATCCATGTCCTTTCTTCAGAAATGCATGTTGTGAATATCAGGAATATCTCGTATCTTTTATTCACTGTAGAGCTACCACTACTACTACTACTACTACTACTACTACTACTACTACTACTAATACTATGGCTTTTGGCTGCTACTGTTAGGGATGGCCACTACAGTTGGATGATCCAATGGAAATGGATCATCTAACTGTAGATGATCCATTTCCATTTCTCCCTGTCCTCTGCATCTTCATCTGTCACACCAGCCACCTACCTGCATGTCTTCTCTCACCACATCCATAAACCTCCTGTTTGGCCTTCCTCTTTTCCTCTTCCCTGGCAGCTTCATATTCAGCATCCTTCTCCCAGTATAGCCAGCATCTCTCTTCCACACATGTCCAAACCATCTCAATCTTGCCTCTCTTGCTTTGTCTCCAAACCGTCCAACCTGAGTGGTCCCTCTAATATATTCATTCCTAATCCTGTCCTTCATCACTCCCAATGAAAAGCTTAGCATCTTCAACTCTGCCACCTCAGCTCCATCTCCTATCTTTTCATCAGTGCCACTGTCTCCAAACCATATAACATAGCTTCTCACAACCATCTTATAAACCTTCCCTTTAACACTTGCTGATACCCTTCTGTCACAAATCACTCCTGACACTCTTCTCCACCCACTCCACCCTGCCTGCACTCTCTTCTTTACCTCTCTTCTGTACTCCCTGTTACATTGAACAGTTGACCCCAAGTATTTAAACTCATCCAACTTTATCACCTCTACTCTTTGCATCATCACAATTCTGCTGTCCTCCCTGTCGTTCACACATATTTGTCCCATCTTGCTCCCACTGACTTTCATCCCTCTTCTCTTCAGTGCATACATAACTCCACCTCTCCAGATTCTCAACTTGCTCACAATGTCATCTGCAAACACAGAGACTCCTGCCTGATTGTGTCAATCAACCTGTCCATCACCATTGCAAACAAGAAAGGGCTCAGAGCTGATCTTTGATGTAACCCCACCTCCACCTTGAACTCATCTATCATTCCTACCACACACCTCACCACTTTCACACTGCACTCATACATATCCTACACCACTCCTACATACTTATCTGCCACTCACAATTTCCTCATACTATACCACACCTCCTCTCTCTGCACCCTGTGATATGATTTCTCTGAATCCACAAAGACACAAATGTAACTCCTTCTGGCCTTCTCTATACTTCTCAATCAACATTCTCAAAGCAATCATTACATCTGTACTGCTCTTTCCGGGCATGAAACCATACTGCTGCTCGCTAATCATAGCCTCTCCTCTTAACCTAGCTTCTATTGCTCTTTCCCATAGCTTCATGCTGTGGATGATCAAGTTTATACCCCTGTAGTTGCTACAGCTCTGCACATCACCCTTATTCTTGAAAATCGGTACCAGTAGGCTTCTTCTCCACTCCTCAGGCATTCTCTCACTTTTCAAGATTGTGTTAAACAATCTAGCTAAAAACTCCACAGCCATCTTTCCTAAACACCTCCATGCCTCCATAGGTATTTAATCTGGACCAACCACTTTTGTGTGCTTCATCCTCTTCGTAGCTTCCCTCACTTCCTCCTTGCTAATCCACCAAAATTCCTGATTCACTATCCCCACATCATCCAACCTTCTCTCACTCTCATTATCTTTGTTCACCAGCCTCTCAAAGTACTCCTTCCACCTACCCAACACACATTCCTCACTTGTCAGCACATTTCCATCTTTATCCTTGATCGCCGTAACCTGCTGCACATCCATCCCAACTTGGTCCCTCTGTGTAGCCAATCGGTACGTCATTTTCTCCTTCCCTAGTGTCTAACCTGTCATACAACTCACCATATGCCTCTTCCTTTGCCTTCACCACCTCTCTCTTTGCTTTACGCTGCATCTCCTTGTACTCCTGTCTACTTTCTTCACCTCTCTATCCCACTTCTTCTTTGACAACTTCTTCCTCTGTATACTTTTCTGTACTTCCTCATCCACCACCAAGTGTCACTGTCTTCCTTCCTCTGTCCAGATAGCACACCAAGTACCTTCCTAGTTGTCTCCCTCACTATTTCTGCAGTGGTTGCCCAGCCATCTGGTAACTCTTTACTACCACCAGTTCCTGTTTTAACTCCTCCCTGAACTCCACACAACAGTCTTCCTTCTTCAACTTTCACCATCCTTGGCTCTGCCTTCACTCTCTTCCTCTTCCTCCTCTTCAAAGTCATCCTACAGACCACCATCCAATGCTGCCTAGCTATGTCTTCTCCCATGTCACCACCTTGCAGTATCCAATCCCTTTCAGATCATGCCTCCTGCATAAGATATAGGCCACCTGTGCACACTTTCCTCTACTTTATGTCACCCTGTCTTCTTCCCTCTTCTTGAAATATGTATTCAACACAGTCATTTCCATCCTTTTCATGAAATCCACCACCATATTTCCTTCCACATTCCTCTCATTGACACCATACCTACCCATCACCTCCTCATCACCTCTGTTCCCTTGACCAACATGCCCATTGATATCTGCCTCAATCACCACTTTCTCCTCCTTGGGTACACTCTCCACAACTTCATCCAACTCACTCCAGGATTTGTCTGTCTCACACCCAAGTTGCGGGGCATATGCACTGATAACATTCATCAGCTTCATACTCATTACTCTGTCCAATGCTGTCTTCAACTCCAACACACTCTTGACAAACTCTTCCTTCAGAACTACCCCTACCCCATTTCTCCTCCCACCGCCACACCATGTTAGAAGAGTTTGAACCCTCCTCCAATCCTCCTGGCCTTACTCTCCTTCCACCTGATCTCTTGCACACACAGTATACCTACCTTTCTTGTCTACATCAAATCAACCAGCTCTCTCCCTTTACCGGTCATAGTGCCAAAATTCAAAGTTCTGACTCTTGCCTCCACACTCCTCCCCTTCCTCCTCTCTCACTGTCTCCGGACATGCCTTCTCCCTCTCCTTCTCTTTTGCCCAACAGTAGCATAGTTTCCACTGGCACCCTGCTGGCCAATAGTACAAGTTGTGGTCGTTGATAACCTGGGCCTTGACCGATCCAGTATGGAAAACTGATTTATGATCTACATATCTGATTTGGCAAATGTTTTATACCAGATGCCTTTCCTGATGCAACCCTCCCCATTTATATGGGCTTCAGACCAGCACTAAGAATGCACTGGCTTTTGCGTCCTCGGTGGCTGGGTTCTTTTGACTGCAGAAATACCAAATGTAATGCCACGAAATTTCACCAATATGCACATCAAAACACCAAAATTAATATAACCTGCATTTTTTTCCCCACTTAAAGCTCTGAGCATTGGGATAAAGAGGTGAGGTTTAGGATCTGTCAATTAATGTAGCTGATTTCACTGGCACTGTGATTCTTGTAGCTCTTTCAAATTATCCCCGACGATTTCTGTTTCTGTGTGATCTTTTGTGACCATCTTCATGGTATTATGTCCATCAGCAGGATAGTGAATGCAAAATCATTGTGTGTTCTCTCTCTCTCTCTCTCTCTCTCTCTCTCTCTCTCTCTCTCTCTCTCTCTCTCTCTCTCTCTCTCTTTATCTCTCTCTCACCCTCACCCTCACTCTCACACACATCAATATTACAAATCAATTTGGCCACTATCACTGTAGCAGAAATATTGAAAACCCATCATTAATGTGAGGTGAGGATGGAGAGTAAATAAGGCATGTTAGAGTCTGAAGGTCACATTAAAATACTATAACACAGGGTCTTGTGATGCTACACTTGTAATTTCTTACAATCCAGGTTAATACTGCAGTATAGTTCAGTGAATCAAGTTAATGGCCTTTAAAAATCCCACCAGGTGTTTCAGAGCTTTGCAAATGGTTTCTTGTTCTGCCTACAACATGAACACCAATTTGTATGTTCACTGCATGTGTTTGTCTCTCCACCTCTATTTCTGTCTACTGTTCCTGAGTGTCTGTCTGTTTTTCTCTATGGTTGTCTGTATCTGTATCTCTCTCTCTTGCTCTAAAGCCAACACTTGTCCCTCTTTTCTTTGTTTAAATGGAAGGCTGCTTAGGTTTTCCCTCTCATTTATGCATATCTGTAGAAATGCAGCCTAGCGCTGTTTAAATACTTTGTTAAAATGAACCTGTAGAATTATATATGAGTTGGGTGTTAAATAAAAAAGATAGCAGATATCGGTGGTCATGTTCATTTGATGCAGTTCAGGTCATGATGTTAATCCTAGCGTGCTGTCAATGTCCTGGGCCATTAACCCTCCGTGTCATTTTAATGACATGTCCTTTTGAGCAGGACATCACTTTTGTGAGAGACTTGTGTCTTTTCCCTCGCAGTCTGATGCTTACTCCTGTTTCCTTTTCCTTGTGTGACATCACTTAAATTAGATTCAAGATTTGAAGCTCGTTCAAATTGTATTGTTCATTATACTTTTGATACGGCACAGGTCACCTCACAGCAATAGGGTCCTGAGTTCGAGCCCCGGGGTAGTCCAACCTTGGTGGGGTGTCCCGGGTCATCCTCTGTGTGGACGAAATATTAGGCTCCAGTTTCCTCCCACAGTCCAAAGGCATGTAAGTCAGGTGAATCAGCTGTACTAAATTGGCCCTGGGTATGAATGTGTGTGTGTGTGTGTGTGTGTGTGTGTGTGTGTGTGTGTGTGTGTGTGTTTGTCGGCCCTGTGATGGCCTCACGGCCTGTCCAGGGTGTCTCCCCACCTGCCTCCCAGTGACTGCTGGAATAGGCTGCAGCATCCCTGCGACCCTGAGAGCAGGATAAGCAGTTCAGATAATGGATTGATGGAATTATACTTTTGACATCTGATAAATGAATTAGTATTAAGTGTTTGAACATGTGTATTTTTTTTCCTTTTTATATATAACTCAGTGTTGGGCAAGTTACTTTCAAAATGTAATGAATTGCATGTAAGTAATCATATGAATCTGAAAGTAACAAGTTACTTTACAGGCCCTGTAATGGCCTAGTGGCCTGTCCAGAGTGTCCCCCCGCCTGCCGCCCAGTGACTGCTGGAATACGCTCCAGCATCCCCGTCACCCTGAGAGCAGGATAAGCGTGTCAAATAATGGATGGAATTTACTTTACAATGTTAATGTCTATGTTGAGTAATGAATTAGTGATTACACTACTATGGTGTTTCACCAAAATAACCGCAGAAGTGTGACTAGCCATTATAAAAATGAAAAATATGTTTCATAGTGGGTAATCTTAGTGTTCATATTTCAAATAGTAAAAATAATAATAATAATAATAATAAACCATCCATCCTTTATCCAAACCACTTATCCTTACCCAGGGTCACGGGGATGCTGGAGCCTATCCCAGCAGTCATTGGGCAGCAGGCAGGGAGACACCCTGGACAGGCCACCAGGCCATCACAGGGTGTAATAATAATATTAATAATACAGTTTATTAATAATAATAATAATAATAAACTTTATTTGTATAGCACCTTTCATACATAAAATGCAGCTCAAAGTGCTTTACATTAAAAAGAGAACCAAAATTCAACAACAATACAGATAAAATAAGTTAAAAACAGTAAAACACAGACCTAGGCAAAAAAAAAATTTAAAACAAGGCAAGAAATAAAACAGCACAAGATAAAGAAATTTAAAGTGGAATTAATTAATAGCAAGTGTTTAAAAATGGGTCTTGAGCTGATTCTTAAAATTATCTATGGACGTTGCTTCTCTTATTTGTTGGGGGAGTGTATTCCAAGCCGTCGGTGCATAAAAATAAAATGCTGCTTCGCCATACTTTTTGTAGTTCATTCCAGGGACATTGAGCAGGGCAGCACCAGAGGATCTAAGAGAGCGGCTTGGAATGTAATCAGATAAGCAGTCAGATAGGTATGAGGGTGCTAAACCATGTAGAGCTTTAAATACAAGTAAAATAATTTTAAAATCAACCCTCAATGCTACAGCAAGCCAGTGTAAAGACGCTAAAACTGGGGTAATGTAATCTCTCATCCAGGTTTTTGTTACGACCTTTGCTGCCGCGTTCTGTACTAGTCGCAGCCTATCAATACGTTTTTTTTCTTTTTTTTGGGGGGGTAAACCACTAAGAAGTGCATTGCAATAGTCTAGTCTAGACGCGAAAAGATAAAAGCATGTGTCACCTTTTTGGCTTCTTCCAGGGAGAGGTAGGATCTAATTATAGCAATATTTTTAGGTGGAAAAAGGGCACCCTTTGTAAGATTGTTGATATGTGATTTAAAATCAAATTCAGAGTCAATGATGACACCCAAGTTTTTTTAATTATTTATTTATGATTTTTCCCTTTTTCTCCCAATTTAGTGGCCAATCGATCCCTATTTTAGTTCAAACACCCACCCTCGTACTGCATGCGTTCGCCAACTGCATCTCTCCGGCCGGCAGTCTCAAAGGAGACTGCTTCGCCACTTTCGTGACAATGCGAATCCAGGCCGCAGCTGGACCCTATTGGCTTTTTTCAACACACACAGAGACGCATTAATGTGACGAACACAAGCAGACTCCGCCCCCCTCCCGAAGACAGCGTTGCCAATTATTGCTGATTCATCGAGTCCGGCCATAGTCGGATCTGACGAGACCGGGGCACGAACCCTGGTCCCCAGTGGTCAACTGCATCGACACAAAGCCGATGCTTAGACCGCTACACCACCGCGGACTCCTTTGTTTTTTTATACTACAGCCTTATTCTGTACAGCCAGACTTCCCATTCTACTTGATATAATCTATCTCTGTTCATTAGTACCTATAATGAGAATTTCTGTCTTGTCTTCGTTCAATTTGAGAAAATGTTCACTCATCCATTATTTAATACTAGGCAAACGATTCATCAAGGGATTGATAGCATTGGGTCATCTGGTGCTACAGATAAATATAACTGCATATCATCAGCATAGAAATGTAAATTCACTCCATGATCACCGATAATTTTCCCAAGCGGCAGCATGTACAGGCACAACAATAAAGGACCAAGAATGGAACCCTGCGGAATCTCTGAAAAAAAAATCACATTTGTCCAACACATGGTCAGAAAGACTACCAAAATAGCTTCTGCCAGTAAGATAAGAGTAGAACCATGATAAGGCAGTGCCTGAAAGGTCAATCCAATTCTCAAGGTGGTCTAGACATATATCATCATCAACTGTATCGAAGGCAGCTGTCAGATCAAGGAGTAAAATAATGGAAACATTTTTATTATCAGCGCTCACTCTGAGATTGTTGACTACTTTTACAAGCGCTGCTTCAACACCGTGTCCTTTTCTAAAACTGGACAGGAATTTCTCATGAATCTTGTTTTCATGCAAAACCCCATCCAATTGTTTATACACTGCCTTTTCCGAAATCTTGCTCAGAAAAGGCAGATTAGAAATAGGCCTATCATTGTTCAGCACCGACGGATCAATATTATTATTCTTGAGTAAGGTCTTTACTATAGCTGTGTTCAGTGAATCAGGAAAGATACCTGATTCTAAAGAACAGTTTACAATATGCAAAACATCACCAATCAAACTATATCAGACCTCTTTAAAAAAGGCAGTGGGAATTGCATCCAGAGAGCAGGTGGATAACTTCATCTGCAAGATGGTTTTACGAAGTTCCTCTTCACTAATTTTGCAAAAAGAAATTAGATTTCCGCGAGAGTCGTTACTAGCAGTTTGACTGTTTGGATTAACAACATTATTCATGATACATGCTCGGATATTGATTTTATTATCAAAGAATGATGCAAACTCATCACGTCTTGATTTAGATACAGGGCATAACTGCTCATGAGACTAGGGAGGATTTATAAGGCAATCAATTGTGGAAAATAATACTCTGGAGTTGTTCCTCTTTTAATTTATAATGCCAGAGAAATAAGCCTGGCTTGCACAGTGCAGAGCTTTGTTATAAAGAAATATTTTCTAAAAATCTCGCCGTGGATTGTAAGCTTACTTTTTTCCACATTTGCTCTGCTCTATGCCAATCGCTCTTGAGCAAACGTATTTGCTCAGTCTTCCAGGGTATTACTGTAGTCTGTGATTTTTTTTTTAGCTTCCATAGGAGCCACTGTGTCGAGAGCTGACCCTAGATTAAAGTTGAAGTGATTAACTTTATCATGCACTGAGGAAATATCAGGACTAAGAAAAGTTCTTTTTATGATACACTCTGTTGTTTTTTGCTAAGTCAGAGACAATCGTGAAAAAACAAACAGTAGTGATCTGATAAATCAGTATCAACAATTTTGTCAGCAGCAATATTCGGGCCTCTAGAGATCACTAAATCTAGGGTGTGGCCAAGGTTGTGGGTTGGCCCAACAACTTGTTGAATAAAATCAAAGGAAAACAGAAGCTGTACAAACTCCATAGCTTTGCCGTCCGAGGTGTTATCCATCCATCCATCCATTATCCGAACCGCTTATCCTGCTCTCAGGGTCACGGGGATGATCCACATGCAAATTAAAGTCCCCAGAAATTAGAATTCTGTCATAATTAGTGAAATAAATCGATAGTAGTTCTGATATTTCAGGTATAATTAAGGGTGTATGCTTTGGGGTCCGATAAATAGTAACCAGCAACACAGAAGATTGACTTTTCAATAAGATTGCCTGATACTCGAAGGATGAGAAACTGCCTAGATGCAAGCGCTTACATTTAAAAACATCTGAGAAAATGGCTGCCAGCCTCCACCTCTCTTACCCTCACGTATAGAGGTGGATGAAAATGTAGTTTGGAGGAGGCTTCAGCTAGAAGGACAGCTCCATCTGAACCAAGCCAAGATTCTGTTAGAAGAATGAAATCTAGCTTCTCCTCACAGATAAGACCATTTATAGAGAAGGTCACCCTGATATTTAACAGAGCCAGGTTTAGCTTTTTTATCATGGCTGGGCCTTTCTAAAGGCCCAAGACATTTCAGAGGGACCAAATAAGACTCTCTGCTCAAAACACTATTTGCCCTGGTCTCACTATTTGATGTGACAGTCTGAATTTTACATACATCATAATTCTTATGTAATTTAGCTAGGCACTGTCTGATGTTGTGTGATAGCAGCTGAGCACCAGTTTCGTTTGGGTGGAGGCCATCCTTTTTCAGCAGGATGGGTCTCACCCAAAACAGGTCAGTTATTTACAAATTCAAGACCAGTAGCTGTGCAATAGTTTTGTAACCAGTGGTGGAGGGCATAAAGTCTAGACCACCTCTCACGTCCTCTCTGAAGGGTAGGGAGGGGGCCAGAAACAACAATCTTAAGACCCAAGTCCGATAGGAAGAAAACAAATTAAGGAAATTAATTTTTAAAACCTCAGAGTCACGGTACATGACGTCATTAATGCCGATGTGGAGGATGAGAGTGTGAAGGTTGGGGTGCTTGGCTAGGATGGCAGGGAGCCTCCGTTGTAAATCCATAACCTGGGTACCCGGAAAACAGAGAGTTTTAGAAGGGCCAGCAGACTGGGGCAGGGAGACGTCCAGCACCATACAGTAGCCAACGACCAGGGGGTTGGTGAGGGGGACAAGCGGAGCAGGACAGCAGCAGATGTGGCAGTGGGGGGGGGGGGGTGAGGGACAGCAGCAGGCACGACAGCCACCAGCAGGGCTTGAGAAACTGCTTGAGACGGTGGTTTCTCAACTTGTTTGAAGTTCTCCCTGTGGCAAGTCTGGCCCTTATCTTCAGGTGTTGGCGGGGAACAGAGGGCAGCCGACGTGGACAGGTCGCAGTCCTAAGAGGCAAGAGCCTGGAAGCGGTTGAAAATAGGGAGGGTGAAGGGGGGGAGCAGCAAGCCTGCTGCTAACATTAACTCTAGGGACGTGCCATCCATATAAGCAAGGTAAGCAGTGCTTACCCAATGAAAAAAAATAACACTGATATATTAAAATAAAGGTGCCAATGTAGCAGTCCACGCTGGTGTAGCGGTCTAAGCATCGACTTTTTATCGATACAGTTGACCACTGGGGACTGGGGTTCGCGCCCCAGTCTCGTCAGATCCGACTACGGCCGGACTCGATGAAGCAGCAATCATTGGCATCGATGGGAACTAGCCTCTACCATATAAAATGATTTTTTTTTTTACTTTGATACTTCAAATACATTCAAACACAGCAAAATAGACACACGAGACACCACAAAAACAATAGATAGAAGATAAAAAACAATAAAGACACAAAAGAGAAAGTAAATTATAAAAAATAAATAACAGAAAAAAATAAGTAAATAAAGGTGAGATTATATTTTATGTAAACAGATTCAGAGATTTGCAAATGTTGATAGTTTTTAAAGCCTTTGTGTTTTTTGAAGTAGAGATTGTCCTTATATATTGTTCAACTTTTTTAAGTGCAAAGAGTTGAGGCTTTCTGTTGGAGAATTTACATTTATGTATATGAAACTTGGCTAAAAATAAAAGCATATTTATAAAAAAGAATGCATCACCATCTTTATGATTAAAATTATGAAAACCAAAAATAACATTCTTATAGTAAAGGTGAAAATCAGAGAAGACAAAATCAGCGATAAACTTGTGGAAGTCTCTCCAGAATTTATAAGTGAACTGACATGACCAGAATAAGTGGACACATGTTTCAGGATGCATTTGGCAAAAAGAACATTCAACATCAATATAATTTTTAAACTTTGATAAATATTGTTTTGCAGGGTAGAATTTGTGTAGCAATTTAAATGAAATCGCTTTGACTTTGTTTGTTAAAAAAAATCTTTGTGGTAACGACCAAACTTTCTGCCATTCAACATCATTCACAAAGTTGTTCCAAAAAATGTTGCTGGTGGGACGGAAACTAGGCTATCCTGAAACATGGCTCTTATTCTGGAGTTCAGAAGTTTACATGATGAGAAGCAGACAGTACCAAGAGGAGACTGTGACACATCAGGAGGGTTGAATGATATGAGAGGAGAGCTGCCAGAGGACCTGAATAACATGCACAAACCAGAAGGGATAGCATCAAATACCACCGAAAATTCTCTAGGCGTTACTGGTACATTATATCTCATTAGAAATTCAGAGTAATTATATAGCAGCCCATCTTTTTTGAACAATTGACCAACTAAAACAAGACCATTGTTAAACCATCTGTCCAAAAACAATGTTTGTTCTTATAAACAATATTACAGTTGTTCCAGATGAAACAATTCTGTGGAGAGAAATTGTGTTTGTATATCAATGCCCATGCTAAAAGGACCTGTTGATGGAAGTGAGAAAGTTTCAGAGGTATTTTTGGAATGCTATAATTACATAGCAGCAGGAAATTAAGGCCGCCTAAGTTTGAGAACACATGATGTGAAATGAAATTCCAGATAGATGTGGGATTTTTCAAATATTTTTTTATCCAGTTTATCTTGAAGGTATTGTTGAGTGCACCAAAATCAATAAAATTCAAACCACCTTTGTCATATGCGCTTAAAGTAACAGATTTTCGTAAATAGTGGGTTTTGTTTTTCCACAAAAAATTGTTTAACATTTTATCAATTGATTTGCAGATTGTGTTATCGACATGTAAGGACTGAGCAGCATAGGTTAGACGAGAGATGCCTTCTGCCTTCGAAAGCAGAACTCTACCCCTTAGAGACAAGTCTCTCTGCAGCCAGTGATTAAATATTTTTTGGGACTTTTCTATAATAGGGCTGAAGTTTACAGAGCTTCTGGATTGCCTATCTTTAGTGATTTGAATACCGAGGTATGTTACAGAGTCTTTCACAGGAATCCCATGAATTGAGGTCGCCAAACAGTCTTTAACAGGCAAAAGTTCACATTTATTAAGATTAAGGAAAAGTCCAGAGGCTTTCGAGAAGGACTGGATACTGTTGATAGCGACAGAAACTTGCGAGGCATCTCTGAGAAAGAGAGCCGTGTCATCTGCCAGTTGACTTATAAATATTTCTCTGTCAGCTACGACCATACCCTTTAATGAACTGAGTTTAATATGTAAATTAAGGAGTTGTACAGAAAGAAGAAACAGATACACTGAAAGGGGGCACCCCTGCCTCACTCCACGTTTCAAAGAAAATCTTGGGGAAGTACCACTAACAAGTTTTATGGAACTATTACTATTGAAATATAAAGTATGAACTGCATTGCAAAAGGATTGACCAAAACCAAATTTCTTCAAAGCAGTAATAATAAAATCATGTTCTAAGGAGTCAAAGGCCTTATAAAAATCCAAAAGAAGAATAAAACTCTCATCCTGCACAAATTCTGGGTAGTCTATTATATCTAAGATTAGTCTTATGTTATTTGAAATATGACGATTCTGCATAAACCCGGACTGACACTCATCAATAACAGTATCTAAAACAGGTTTTACTCTATTTGCAAGAATCAGCGCTAGTATCTTGTAATCGTTGTTCAATAAGGAAATTGGTCGCCAATTATCTAAGAATAAGGGGTCCTTTCTAGGTTTGGGAATCAGGGTGATTAGGCCTTGAGATAAAGTGGGAGGGAGCGCACCCCTATCAATACTTTCCTTAAAGACTTCCACAAGAAATGGGGCTGTCAGAGAACTGCTTATAAAGTTCGGCAGTAAGGCCATCTGTACCAGGAGACTTATTAACTTTTAGACACTTTATAGCATCTGCGACCTCATTCAGAGAAATTGACCTATCACAGAGTTTACTGTCAGCCTCACTCAGCTGAGTAATATTATCTATGGAGTTAAAAAAATCAGAAGCAGCTTGAGGGCAATAACTGGAAGAGTATAGTTTACTATAAAAATCAGCACAATACTTTGCTATGGTATTCTTATTGTTAGAAATTGTCCCATTAATATTTAGTTGTAGAATAGAGTTAATGCTGGATTGGTGTTTCTCGAGTCTGAAAAAATATGCAGAGTTTTGCTCTCCTTCTTCAAGCCACTTTTTGCGAGACCTAACAAATGCTCCTTCAGCTTTGCGCTTATAAATCTCATCCAACCTATGCTGCAAGTCAATTAGTTCTGCCTTATCATAGTCTTCGAGAGCCTCTTTTGGTTTGGATGTTAAAGATGTAATCTTATGTATTGTTTCATTCTCGTCAGCCCTTCTTTTCTTTGCCAAACAAATGCTATATTTACGAAAAAATTTGCCAAGTTCATATTTCAAAAGCTCCCAGTTGTTACAAAACATATTTTCAGCCCGAGCTTTGCTCCAGTGAAGCCTTATTAAACTATGAACTTCAGTAACTACGTCCTTATGCTCAAGGATAGTATTGTTAAGCTTCCAATATGACGCTTTAGCATCAGAAGACGATGACAAAGAGATATTTAAGTGAATTGTTTTGTGATCTGAAAGCGGCGTAGGAAAAATGTCAGTTTTAACTTCTTTCAAGTCTTTTGAAATAAGCCAATAATCAATCCGTGAGTGACTGGTTTGTGTCTTATTGCACCATGTGTATGCTCTTTGAGCTGGATGAGAATCCCTCCATGAATCTAATAAATCAAATCTTTGTGCAAACAACTTTACATGTGAGTTAGAGAAGTCTAAACCCCTAGAAGGCCACCTATCCATGCAATTATCAAATACAACATTAAAGTCTCCACCAAAGATTATGAAAGAACCTGGATATTTGGACAGCCAGCGCAGTAAACGCTCTTCCAACCTGTCAAAATAAAGATTATTCTCTGTTTGACTGTTAAATCCATACACATTGACTAAAATATAGATAGAGTGTGCAACCTCAAGTATCAGAATAATATAATGACCGTCTTTATCACAGTCAGAGATTAAGATTTTTCCATTAAATCTGTTTTTCAGTATACAAACACCAGCAGAACGCTCTGTACCATGGGACAAACACAAATCATTTCCCCCACTGCGACTTCCAGAAACACTTGTCTTGCTCAATTGAGTGGGACTCTTGTATAAAGCAAAAATCTGTGCCAAACTGCTTACAATATAAAAATATGGCTTTACGTTTCACATTACTTCTTAAACCTCTCGCATTTAAAGAGATAATAGACAACGACATAAGGATAGAGCAAGGAAAGAAAAAAAGAAAAAAGGACAAATAAGTGAAAGCTTAGACCAAATAAGTGAAGAAGTGGTTAAATTGAGAACTTGTGGTCACTTAAGAGAGTACTGTTGAAGGTGAGAACTGCAAACCCTGGATGAAGGACCAGTGAACTTGAGCCATAACAAAACGTATTTATAATAAAATACAGCCAAAGTAACATATAGCTCACCTCATGTGAGTGTGTGAGTTTTGAAGGCAAAAAATGAAATCTCACACTCGTTTTAAATAGTCCAACAAAAATAGCTGCTGTTCAACTCACACAATACTCAATGTATGCATGAGTGCTTAAAATTAAGTGCATATTCAAATTATAAATAACTGAGAAATAAATGGCAGCTTAAACCTGGTTAGCTTTTGAGTGCAATTACACCTAATATCAAGTAACAAGAAAAAAGAGCAGTCAATGTAAGAGATGAATAGAAGGCAGTTGAACCGTGTATTACTTAAGTTTGTACCTTGTGCTGCCTCAGAAAACGTCATTGAGGTGGAAATATTTCTTTCCCATTCACGAACACGCGTCCCCCGACGAAAAACGCTAACTTATTTTCCTTGCGTGCTTTATCCACGGCGGGCCAGAGTCGGTTTCTCCGGTCGCGCTCATCAGCTGACAGATCCTCTGCCAGCTTTAAGTTGTTGTCCTTCAGGAAGGCTGACTTCTTTGCCGCCCGCCAGACAGCATCACGGTGGACCCTGGATGTGAACTGCATGATGACGCCTCTGGGTTGGTTGTTGCTGGGTTTCTTAGGGCCGAGGCGGTGCAGCGTATCCACGACGTCTGGTAGTTTATCCTTCACCTCCGGTAAAACAGACTGGCACACCTGGATAACCTCTTGCCGCAAGTCTTGCTTCTCCTTCTCGGCCAAGCCGTATAGTTTTAAATTCCAACGGCGTGAATATCTCTCCAGGTGAGAGATCCGCTTCTCCTGTGTTTCAGCGTATGCCTTGTATTTTTCAAGCTGTGGTTCAACGTTGACAACTCTGTCCTTCATATCATTTATCTCAGCACATACTGCATCAAATGACTCTTTCACGGCTGTGATTTGTTTAGTGTTCTCTTGAACTGCCATTTTCACCTCGGAGATCACTGTGGTGTTGCCACTGACCATTTTTTCCAGCGTATCCGACCTCGAGTTAATCAGGCTAGTAAGAGCCGTGAGCTGGGAGAGAACAGTAGTTGTCTCCGCGTCCCCAACTTTTCTTAGCTTACCGGCAGGAGAGCAACATGGTGTGAGAGGAATCGAAGGAAAGTCTTCTTCCATCAGGGCAAATTGTGGTGGTTCGGGTACCGCTTCGAGATAGTCATGCATGGAGTCGAGAAAAGTATGTTTACCGTCAGCAGGCTTATCAGGTGTCGAAGTTGACTTCTTGGGTTGGCTAACGTTAGCAGGCTTGCTAGCGGGGCTGATGTTAGCTGTAGACTTCCTAGGTTCGTTCTTTCTTTTCTCAAGTTTGCTCATTTTGGTTTGTTGGTGTCAGCAAAAGTTGCGGGTGAGTAGTAATTGTCCAATAGGCACAAATAAAGTCCTTGTTCACCGTATTTAGTTAAAAAAAAAAAAGGTTTGCAGAGCTCAAGAAAACGTCACCGCTCAGAGCGCCATCTTGGCAATCCCTCCTACCATATAAAATGAGCATCCTTCCTACTCCACGTAACGTACGTAAGTTCCGTGAACAACCACACGTGACCTCTTAACCTGTTTAACCCTTTACCTCCTGGGGTTGACGTACACTACAGCAGCCATTCTCAACCAGTGGGCCGCAGAGCACCACCCAGTGGGCCGCGGAGGTACTGCCCAAATAGTTAGCCAGAATTAAAATATTTCTCTGTCAAGTAGTGATTTCACGTCTAATTACACAATACCTAAATGGCCCAGGGATTTTTGTTAATATATATATATATACATACATACATACATATATAATTAAAATACACAGCCTTTTTAAATTAATAAATAATGAAAATAACTGTACATGACTCGAATGGCATCAGTAAGAGACAAACGTGTTGTCGCTGTTTGTTCCGGTGTCTGAAGGAGATCGCAAGCAAGCATTTCTATTTTATTTCGACTACTGTAAAACAATGGATCTTTTTTTAAGAGAAAGGGTAATTGAGGCGAGACTTCTGCAACAGCTAAGATACCGAAGCGTGTGGTCAGAAAATACGACCCTGAATTCATTAAGGTTGGATTCACAATGGCAGGTAGTGATGCAGAGCCGAAAGCACGATGTGTCAAATGTGGTGAAGTCCTCTCAAATGAATTGTAATAAACAGGCCCGATATGGGCTTCGTCAGAGACCCAAAAGACACACAACACCAGTCGAGGAACATGGAAAAACAGACAAACCTTTATTTCATCCCAAATGATCTTAAAAGGCATAGAGAGTTGAACAGATAGGCCTGAGGACCGGCGACTACTCACAGATAAGTACAGTCTGTTTACTGTAGTGCAAACCACGCACATGGAATAGGGCACACTTTAAGATCAGGCACGGCACGCATGAATGCAAACACCACACCCTTTACTCTCCGCACGCTGGAGACACTGCACACGGGGAATGAAACACTAGGCTACACCTCCACTCAAGGAGCAAACGGGGGCTATAACGCCTGCTCAGACACTGCAAATAAAACAGTAAACGTCCCCACCACCCGGGTAACTTGAGCCCCCAACTAGCCCTCTGCTTCTCTGTAAAAACGCACAATAAAACTCACCAATGAATACTTACATAAATGTTAGAAGACTAGACTAATACTTTATGTCTATCTCTGCGCAGATGAAGTGGATTATTAAACCGTTATAAAGAATCGTACTGACTACCGAAGTTCTGTCGGAGGGAAAAATGCAGCCTCCGTTTATTCGGTCGTTTTGGGAGAAGAAAATGAACAGCGTCTCAGTGACGTAATCAATCCGCGCGTGCAAGCGCAACACCGCCCACTTGTGGACAAACAAAGTCGTAAACAAAATAATAGTACACAGTAACACATAGTCATACAAATACACTGGTGTCATATCTCAACACTCCCACTTATGAATCATGAGCTTACTGTATACCTTTTCATATTCATAGAACAAACATTTTAAAAAAAACTTGGTATAACCCATACCACTCACATTTCACACACCAAACATTGCCTTAGCAAATGTCTTCAGTTTTACCTTGGATGCGGGCTTCGTCATTACATCCGCAACCATTTCGTCTGTAGGGCAATACACCAATGACAGCCTTTCCTTTGACTCCTTGGAGTACACACAATGGTCTGATTGGTTTTGTGTAAAACCATCACCTGTCAAACACTCGTGTAACAGTAAGTTCCAATTGCGGCCAGACTGCTTGAGGCCGTAGATTGACTTCTCTAGTTTACACACTAGTTTTTCTCCCTTCTCAATATAACCCTCAGGTTGTTCCATGTATATGTCATAGTCTATGGGGGCATGAAGATAGGCCGTCTTTACATCCATCTGGTGTAAAATCAAGTCATATTGAGCCGCCTTCTGTAGAAGCACTCTAACACTTGTTAGGTTGGCTGTCGGCGAAAATGTCTCCCCATAATCCACCCCAGCTCTCTGGCTATATCCCTTTGCTACAAATCTAGCCTTGTACTTGTCGTGTCCGTCTATATCTGTCTTTATCGCATACACCCACCTTCCTCCCACTGTTTTCTTGCCCTCTGGCAATTTCGTAAGGGTGAATGTTTTGTTGTTTCTTAGAGACTCCATTTCCTCGTCCATTGCCCTGGACCACTTCTCTGATTCTGGCGATTCCATAGCCTCTTTAAAGGTCAGAGGGACACCGCACACTGCCCTGTATGCATAATATATAGTAGTGAGTGAACTGTCATCACTGTCGCCCTGACTATAGTCAATCAGGTATCTCGGAGGGTTGCCTTCCCTTTGGGGGTACCTCCCACTGGCTGAGGATTGTGACGTCACCCTTGGGTGCTCCTCGTCATCATCCTTGGGTGCTGACTGTGTACCGTCAGTCTGTACATTTTTCTGTACTCTAGGCTGAGTTGCAGCTGTCTCAACAGACTTTCTCTCTCTTACCCAGTCTTCTAGGTGCAGACCTGGTGTCTGAGTCTCATTTTCACTAGTTGCCTTGTGTACAAACTTAACTAGTCTGTGTTTCTGTACTTTCTCTTGGTCAGGGTAGTAGACTAGGTAGGCCGGGCTGTTCTTGTCGTGTCCTACAAAACGCCCCCTCTCACATCTAGAATCTAACTTTCCCTTGTCCTGCTGGTAAGCATAGCATTCTGTCCCAAACTTTTACATTCTAGCCATGCTGCACTTTTTTCCTGTCATTGCCGTGTATGGCGTAGTGCCTGTGTGCTTGTTGGAGCATCTGTTTCTGGTGTGGGCTGCCTCGTGTACAGCATAATGCCAGAGGCTCTTTGGTAGACCACTATCTATTAGCATACACCTTGCCATCTCGAATAGTGTGCGTCCTTCTCTCTCTGCAACGCCATTTTGATGGCGAGAGTATGGCAGGACATCTCATGTCTTATTTTGTTCCGTCTCAACAGGGTTTGAAACTCCTTGCCTGTAAACTCAGTTCCATTATCCGACCTTATGCATTTCACTGTCCCATAGGGAGCTACATCTGCCAGAAATTTCTCGGTCGCTTGCACTGTGTCACTCTTTGGTTTTAAGAAATAAACACACACAGCCCCTGTGAACACATCTGTAAATGATTGCATGTACCTGAAACCATTAATGGACTCGTTTGCCACAGGACCGGCTAAATCAGTGTTTACCAACTCCAGTGGTGTCTTGGCTTTGTCTGTAGGTTTCCTGTTCCTGTTTTGGGTAAACTTCCCTTCTATGCATACTGCACACTCTTTGTCAGGTTTACACACTTTACTCTTTATATGCATACCATCAGTGATATCCTGTAGCTTTATGATATCATCATAGTTGCAGTGGCCCATTATCTCATGCCAAGTTTCTATATCATGGCTCACATGGCACTTTTCAACAACACATTCAGTTTGCAAATAGTACATTTTCCCCTGTCCAAAAATGTCAAACCTGGTACCATCCGGTGACATCAGGGCACCTCTGCCCTCTTCGAAGAACACACTGGCTCCGTGTGCTGTCGCAGACTTCACAGAGAAGAGCTCTTGGGGGTACGATGGAATATATAGTGCATTCCGCAGTGTCACTCTACACCGTCGCCCCTCACTGTCAAGCAGACATACCGTAGCATCTCCCCTGCCCCCCACCACACCAAAGGTGTGCTTACCGTCCGCCAGCTCCATGCAGTATTTCTCTGGCTCGAACGAGCTGTCAAAGCTCTTGAACTTCTTCTTATCATTGACTATGTGGGAAGAAGTCCCACAGTCCACAATCAATCCTGGTTTGAACTGTTGCCGTCGTCCTGGTCCTGCTGAGCTGGTCTCTCCAGGCTGCACCCTGAAGATGTAGTCCTCTTCTTCCGCAGCATTCCCCGGTCCCTGACCTCGACCTGCTCCGTGACCACCGCCGCCGCCGCCAACTTGCTCGCGTGCACACCTGGCTCCATCAACGCGGTCCTTCTTCTTGCACACTTTGTCCGTGTGACCCTTGACCCGGCAGAAGCTGCACCACACGCTGCGTGAACAGTCCGTTTTCCGATGGCCTTTGTCACCGCATCGCCAGCACACCGTTTGTTCATCATCTCCCTCACAGCGTTTCACTGGCTTTTTCTTAGGCGCTGCGTGGGCCTTCATCACCCTCTCGGACGTCTCGTCCGATGCTGTAGCATTAGCTACATCTTCAGCCGCCTCAAAGTTTCTCAATTTGGCCTTAAATTGTCCCAATGTCAACTCACTGTCGCCATTTGTCACCATTAGAGTGAATGGCTTATATCTCTCGGGTAACCCCCTCATCACCATGGCCATCATTAGTCCCTCACTCGGTGCTTCTCCCGCCCCTTTGAGAGCCGTAATGATTTGTTCAGCTCGGATAATGTATTCGGTGATCGTCTCATTATCAGCTTTCTTTAGCCCAGTCAATGTTACATACAGAGTGACAATCCGGGGTCTGCCCTTACCAATGTAATGTTCCCGCAACACCCGTAGACTCTCTCTACCTTTGTTCTTCGTTTCTCTGAAGATCAGTCCCAAGCTTGTGTTGTCCAATAAAGGCGCCAATGCGCAGTAGGCGCCCGCGTTCCTCTCCTCGTCTGGGGCATGCTCTTCCGCTGTCAAAGGTCCCACGGGCTCGGTAAGAATGGTGGTTTTCAGCCCCACACCATGCATGCAACAGAGCATTCGCTCCCCACAGTTAATACTCATCGGCCTGTCCGTTGAATGTGGGCCACCTGCTCTTCTTCCGCTCCATCTCCCTAGGTAGCGTTAGCTTAGCGTTCCGTTAGCTTCCCGATAGCCTCTCTCGATGCTAACTAGCTTCACACTTGCTAACTTGCTACTCCGTGCTAACCTGCGCGCGTCCCGCCATCCGAGGTTATCACACCTCGTGTACTTCTTTTATCAAACTACTAAATAATCCAACGTTATCTGGGCCCATAACCTGTTAGAAGATTAGACTAATACTTTATGTCTATCTCTGCGCAGATGAAGTGGATTATTAAACCGTTATAAAGAATCGTACTGCCTACCGAAGTTCTGTCGGAGGGAAAAATGCAGCCTCCGTTTATTCGGTCGTTTTGGGAGAAGAAGAAAATGAACAGCGTCTCAGTGACGTAATCAATCCGCGCGTGCAAGCGCAACACCGCCCACTTGTGGACAAACAAAGTCGTAAACAAAATAATAGTACACAGTAACACATAGTCATACAAATACACTGGTGTCATATCTCAACAATAAAACATATTACAAAAGGAATAGGGAAATAGCAAAAGTTAAAACTTAGCTCGCTCGGCTGGCGAGACCCTCCCCTAGGGTCTAAGCTTTATTGGCACCGTCCGACAGCCGGGGAAACAATCGCGTGCAGTCGGCGGTACAGGCAGCGGGCGGCGGCGTGCCGACCACTGGAACCAGGGCTGGAGAGCGGAGATCCGCGAAAACACTCCTAAGCGTTCCCGGCCCTCTCTAACTAAAGGAGGCAACTGGCCTCCCCTCCTAATCTGGAACAGCTCCCCTACCTTTCTGTCTTCAGCGCCGGCAATACTATAAACTGCGAACGCCGCCTCCCCCCAATGAGTGTATCCGCAAACCAAACAAGTCAGCTCTCTCCAGCAACCCCGAGGTGTAACAATAGGAACCATTGTTAGGAATAATTGTTTAGTTCCTTGTTTACACAGGGGTCGTTTATGTTGTTGCACCTGGAATAACGGACCGAGCATGATGCATAACCTTACGTGCCGAAGTTATTATTAAAGTTTATAGCCCAGTGGGGTTGAAACGAGTTGTAAAGTGTCATTAGTAGAAGGAAACAACACACTTTAACACGAGGGACTGCTTAGCCCTCTCTTTTAACTTACGTCTCCTCCATTCTAGTTGCGCGGCTGCAAGCAATCAATTCATTAAAAAGCCACGTCTCATGTCAATCACCTCCCGCCGCAGGTTTACTACAGAATCATTAAACCCATCAAAGCTACAGACACTTAAACACAAAACACGCTGGATGTGTTGGAAAACGAAAAGAATATTTCCAAAGGAAGCGAGACGGGCTTCAAGCACAACATAAAGCCACAAGTACGCTAACAAGGCAATCAGAAGCTGTCTGAAAGCGAGTTACCTGGTGGCTGCTTGTGTAGATGGTAGCAAGAAGGCATTTACAATAGCAGAGGGTCTCATCTTGCCTAGCGCCGTGGACATGTGCCGAGAGTCACTGGGGGAGGCAGCGGCGACGCAAATCCACACCGTGGCCGTGCCGCTATCGAACGACACAGTGAGTAGCAGAATTGTTGATATGAGCGATGACATCGAAAGCCAACTTCTGGAGAGAATAAAGGCAAGCCAACATTTTGCCATACATTTGGACGATTCCACTGACATTAGCAACGCAGCTTTATTGGGGGTTTTTGTGAGATACAGCTGGGACGGTAATTTTCACGAAGATCTACTTTTTTGCAAAGAGCTTCCCGCCAGAATCACGGCAGACGAATGCTTCCGCTGCCTTGATAATTAGGACAAGATTGGAAACATTGTATAGGTGTCTGCACGGAAGGCGCTGCGTCGATGACAGGAATACATCGTGGTGTTGTCAAGGAAACCCAGGAGAGGGCACCGGAGGCGAAGTGGACGCATTGTTTCTTACATCGGGAAAATCTGGCTACGAAGAAGATGTCGCCAGAGCTGCATGACGTCACAAATGTGGCTGTGAAAACTGTCAATATATCAAAAAACAAAAGAAAAAAACGCAGTCAACTCGAGATGTTTTGCTGCTCTGTGTGCGAGAATGGATGCAGATCATGTGCAGCTCTTGTATCACACTGACGTAAAATGGCTTGCAAGAGGACATGTGCTTAATCGCCTGTTTGAACTGAGAAAAGAAGTTCATGCATGTCTTGATGAGAAGCAGTCCTCTCTGACAGAGCATTACATCGATGATGACTTTTGTGCAAAACTAGCCTATTTATCAGACATATGTGATCAGTCGAATCAGCGGAATATGTTATGCAAAGAAGAAACAGCACCGTGTTTTTGGTTTAAGACAAAATTGAGGGGTTCAGGAAAAAACTCATCCTCTAGAACAGGAGAGTCACAGAGGGACGAACGGATATGTTCCCACTCCTGAGTGAAACTTTGGAAGGTTCTCCTTCTGTTAACATTTCCAATGCTGTCACCCAGTATTTAACTCGGTTGTCAAATACATTTTCAAATTACTCCCCAGAAGACCCCCGGAATGGAAATATTTAAGTTTTAGACCCGTTCTTAGTGGATCCTGTATCTGAAGACATGGCCCTGTCCACTGTGTTAGAAAACCAGCTGATGAAACTATCAGCTGACAGAAGCCTGACGCTTCAACTCACACAAGTTGACCTTCCTCCATTCTGGATATTGGCTACCAATGACTATCGCTCTCTGTCACAACGGGCAATCAGATGCATGTTGCCTTTCACCACCACATACCTGTGTGAGTCAGGGTTGATACAGTTATACAAAAGGTTGAGAACCCCTGCACTACAGTAGTCAAAGGAGCTCAAGTTTTCTGCAGTTCATTACAAATCCAGTTGTAGGCAATATTGTAGCCTAATGAGGCTGTAGACCTGAAACAGCTTACATTATCCGCTCTTATTAGCAATAGTGTTGGAGTTTTGGAGACAAAGGAAGAGAGGCGAGATTGAGATGGTTTGGACATGTGTGGATGAGAGATGTTGGGTATATTGGGAGAATGATGCTGACTATGGCGCTGCCAGGGAAGAGGAAAAGAGGAAGGTCAAAGAGGAGGTTTATGGATGTGGTGAGAGAGGACATGTAGGTGGCTGGTGTGACGCAGGAAGATGCAGAGGACAGGAAGAAATGTAAACGGATGATCCGCTGTGGGACTCATAACGGGAGCAGCCGAAAATAGTAGCCGTAGTAGATTTATCATACATCATTTGGCTCTTATTGCTGAGCAGAGCCAAATGATCTGACTCACTAAAAGCAGCGGTCTTCTATTGGGTGTAGCAAACTGTTAGCAGCGTTGGCGTAATCAGAAATGCTTGCTGTGACACGGCAAGAAATTCGCTTGCTCATTTTTCAGGCAAGCGATCAAACCTGCGTGATGATTAAATGGCACAGCTATAAATGCCCTTCAGTTGCCACCGGGTTGCTCTGTAGTATCCACAAGCAGCGTGCGAACCGCTGGGGAAACTCCCATTTCCGTGTTTTAGCAGCGACGTCGTTGGTCGGCCGACCAATCGAGTAACTTCCTTCACATTGTTGGTCACCGTTAGTAGGAACCGTCGTTGGAAACTTGATCCAACGACCAAATCGTGTCAAGCTGCTCACTGAGTCAGGCACAATCGCGGTTGTAGGGCTGGCCCGGCCGGCCAGTCCAGCCAAAAAAACCGCTCCGCCGCGTCTACATGACGTGCTGCAGCTGTGCCTGGAATATTACGGGTGGCAACACATTACTTGACATAGTAACGGTAATAATATTACTGAAATCCTATCAGAAACATATTAAATTACTTTGTCGCTACTAAAAGTAATCGTCAGAAGGCACTATATTGCTCAATCCTCTGTTTCCAGCTCAGTTATCGGGACCCTCTCCCCTGCGTAGTATACTATCGTGCTCCAGTGGCCTGTGTGTGACCTTGGGAGAAATGTCTAATATCATGTTTTCTTCCCGGCCACACAGGTCAGCCCATCACAGCTACCAGAGGTGCTTCAGGAGACCTCTTCTCCCAATAGCTTCGAAATCGACACCAATGGTGAGATGACCAGCCAGCACGTGTGTGTGTGTGTGTGTGTGTGTGTGTGTGTGTGTGTGTGTGTGTGTGTGTGTGTGTGTGTGTGTGTGTGTGTGTGTGTGTGTGTGGAAAAACCAGAAACCACCTACCTTGTGTGGACATTTTAGAGGTGCTCACAAGTAAAAGGGTCTATTTTAGGTTTAGGGCTTGGTTTTAGAGTTAAGGTTAGAATTGGGGTTACGTTAAGGTTAGGGTAAGGGTTAGGGTTAGGCATGTCGTTTGTGTGGTTAAGGTTAGGGTTAAAGGCTAGGAAATGAATATAGTCAATGAGAGGTCCTCATAAGGATAGTGAAACGAGTGTGTGTGTGTTACATACAATTACAGTACAATACAGTCATTTAGCTGACGCTTTCATCCAAAGCGACTTACAATAAGTGCATGTAACGTAGGAAATCAGGAGAACTATTAGTCATCAGAGGTCATAAGTGCATCTAAACAAGCAACTAAGAGCAAAACCAGTGCTAAAGTAAAAGTGCAAGAAAGATATTTTTTCTTTTTTTTCCTCAACTGTCTTGCTCTCTAGTTGCTGCACTAGAAAATAATCCTCAGTCGTTGGGAGCATCAACAAACACTGCAGAGCTGCGACAGATTCTGAGTCACTTACACACATATGCAAACACAACCCTCTTGAATAGCCCCTGAGCCTCCTGTCTGCAAGCTTGAATGTCCAGCTAGTGTGATTAAGAGTCACATTTATCTCTGCAGCCCAGTAAAGTGCTTATTTGTTTCATCTTTCCCTTTCATATATTGATTGTTCTTTTTGAGTTGAGCTGCCAGCAATTACCAGATTCTACGCTGAAGACAAAGTGGCCAATCTGAGATGAGTCCATCCGTTTAATATGCATCACACCCCACTGTGTTTGCTGGCGTGTCATCAATTTTATTGACCAATTTTTTTCATTGCTTTGAAATTTACACAGCTTAGCTGTTTTGTTTTTAACTTCATGGTCCTGTTCAGTAATATGAGTGGTAGACGTGAACAACACAAAAGCCTGGCTGGCTCTAAAACGTAACATCCGGCGTGACACTATGTTAGTCAACAGCTACTATATCTGACTTTCAGTAGCTTTTTCTGTGTACCAATAATCCACCCAAAGGCCTCCTGGGTAAAGGTCTGAGCGAGTCTCCTGGTAAACGTATAATGCTCATAGTTCTGTCACTGTGTAGATTTTGAGTGATGGGTACAAGCTCACCAACTTTTCCTCATAAAGGAAGTTGTAGTTTTATTAGCTTTGGCATCATAAGCCATAGCCCTGTCGTAGCTGCACCACACTAGTGTTTAGGCTTTGAAAGGGTTAAGTGCATCATAGCAACCAATCACCCAACAACAACCGCTGTTTGACCTCTTTTTCCCATTGCTCTGGTCCTAGGCTCTTTTCTTTTTTTTTCATTCCCCCCCTTTTCTCCCCGATTGTGTTTGGCCAATTACCCCACTCTTCCGAGCCGTCCCGGTCGCTGCTCCATCCCCTCTGCCGATCCCATGTCTCCTGTCTCCTCCAATACATGTGGAGTCACCAGCCGCTTCTTTTCACCTGGCAATGAGGAGTTTCACCAGGGGGACATAGTGTGTGGGAGGATCACACTATTCCCCCCAGTTCCCCTCCCCCCGAACAGGCTCCCCAACCGACCAGAGGAGGCGCTAGTACAGCGACCAGGACACATACCCACATCCAGTTCCCCACCCGCAGACACGGCCAGCTGTGTCTGTAGGGACACCAGACCAAGCCGGAGGTAACGCGGGGATTTAAACCGACCATCCCCGTGTTGGTAGGCAACGGAACAGACCGCTGCGCTACCTGGACGCCTCCTCCTAGGCTTCCTAACAAATCTGCCATATGTCCCTGCTCCAACTCAGGTCGGCCAAAGTAAATACCCCTGCTTACCTCCTCACCCTCACCTCTGCCTCCAGATCCCCTGTACCATACACATATCCAGGGGCAGGGACGGCATTTCTTCACACTGGAATGGACACACAAACATACACAAGAACCTCCCTCATGGCAGATTGTCATGCTACCTCTGCTTCCTTAAGAAGAAGAGTTTGAGGCTTTCAAAAATAAAATAAATCTCATTTGCAAGCAGTTAGAATGTTAACCCACCACGTGTGCTTGTCCTAAATAATAAATAAAAAACCCTTCAAATCTCATGGTTAATAGAATTTGACCCGCCTCCGTAATCGTGGAAGTGCACACAGCGAAAGTGTAAGTGGATTAATGGCTGGCACCCTCTGAGTGTCATTGTCTTTGTAAGTGCATTAGGCGGTCTGTAGTGTTCTGTCCATAACAGCGGCAGAGGACAACACTTGAGAGTTTGAAAGTGAGCACCCCTGACAGCCTGCGGCCCTGTGGGCTGCCATCGCAGGCTCGCAGCACCATACGGCACACCTGCTGCCTGCAGGACCCCGGGGCCCTCACACGGAGCAAACGGGAAGATCCTGCACTACTTCTACCCAAGCAAAAGCGAGCGGGGAGTGAATATGTCAGCCACATGAAGACGGGTCTAAAATCCTTCCTTTTTTTTTCCAGAGTGTCCCAGAAACATTAATTGCAGAATATTTGGTCATGATCCAATAATTTTCATTTGTTCATTATAGGTTTTTATTAGGACCCTGTCTACTAGGATTTGTTTCATTTTGACTTGGAATAATTAAATTGACGTTTCGATTAAAAAAAAAGAAAAAAGAGATTGGGTTTAATTTGACAGATTAATGTTTTGATAAACAGCCTCAAAATATGATTACACTGTAATACGGAGTTCCAGAAAATGTAACTAATTTTACATCCCTATTAAAAATCCACAAAGCTAATGAGGGATGACATATATTATTCATAAAACAAACATGCCAAGCTTGTCAACATTTATTGCTTAGAATCATTAAGGACTATTAATTATCATAAATTAGAGGAAGACTATGATAATAAACTCCACTTTTTCCTCGAGCCTAATTGGACATAAATATAATTTTTACAACATGAGTTCAAAGTCATACAGTCTTGGCTTTGAACTCACATACTAAATTTTGTACTGATGTTTATAAGGTGAAAGAAATTCACAGCTACGTTGTGTGTCCAGGGAAAAGGGGCGATATCAGCATCCCCCTGCTTCCAGTTTAGAAAGTTGTGGAGATTCAGGGGCTGCGAGTTGCCCAAACTCCAGTCCTCAGCTGCATAGCTGGGGTCTTAAACGTGCTCTGTGTAGTATCCTGGCTTTGCTGAAGCATAATACGACTAGTAAATATCAGCAGGGTTGCTGAATGGTACTGTATGCAATAACTTTCCCACCTCCATCCCACTCCACCTCCACCTCCCACTCACCAGACAGCAGCATTTAGAAGCGCAAGAGCCAGCTGGCTTATTTTTTTGTTGTTCTTTGACGCCCTCCCGCCAAAGACTGCTCACACTCTCAGTCCTCAGCAAACATGCAACAATCACGGCAAACAAGATCTACTGAGGGGGAGGATGTAAAAAAGGCAGATGTCAGAAAACCTGGCTTTGTATCTGCCATATTTCTGTTCCATGTTCATTGTCTGCCTTGCTTTGATTTGTTGTTGTTTTTCACATTCAGGAAAGAGAGAGGTCAGGATTCAAGTAGAATTACACATAGCACAGTTAAAGATCCCAGCGCCTATTGTTTTTCATGTTTGTGATAAGAAGTTTTGATCTAAATCACTTATTTCAAGAATTGTTCGTAAATCTTGGTTGACATTTTACTAATTGGAATTTAAGTAATAATAATAATAACAACATCAACAACAATAATGATCATAATGTAACGATCATGGATGAATAGGCTCGGTAGCCCTTGGCTAATGGGTCGGACCCTTTAGTCAAGCGGTTAGCGATGTCGTCCGTGGTGCGGGAGATACGGGTTTGCATCCTAGCTGCGGCGGTTCCTGCGGTTGTCCCCCAAATTTGTTGCAATAATAACACTTGAAGTCGTTTTACAATAAACGGAGTGAAACAAGACAACAGATAAACATAACACAAACATACAGGGGTGACCGGGAAGGGGGGACGGCTATGAGAGGGAGAATCGGCAGCCAGACACGACGCCACAGTACTCTCTGACTTAAACACATACAAAAGGGTAAGAAAAACAAAAAATAACAGCACTGTAGAAGTTGATTTTCTGTAGGGGTTTACTTACGTAGCCTATTCCTCTGCTTATGTATCCACAGTGGCACTATTTAATCCATAGCTGGGGGCTGGGCTGATTCATGGGCATCAGGGGATATCCACATATCGATGGGCATGTGTACCGCACGTCTAGGGGCCCGACCTCCTCCGAGTCCCTTGTAGTTCAGCTAGGGTCCAAGGTGTACCCAGTTACCGTGAGTCGCCACGAGGAGGCACTACATAGGGCTTGCTATTGGAGAGGCTAGGTACTGGCAGGGAGAGACTTATGTGCTCGGCTCTCCTGTTCACATTTCTGCTAGCCAGCGGTGAAGGTTGAGTCTGAGTTTTAAGTCTAAGTTTTTCACTTTTTTATGGATACACCAAACTGACATCTATAAAACTGTAGTGAGAGGTGAACAGCAGCATGGTCTATTGCCAGGAAAGAACACTACAGATGCGATGTTCACTTTGAAAGTGTTGATAGAGAAGTGTAGAGAAGGTCTGAAGGAGTTACATTGTGTCTTTGTGGATTTAGAGAAAGCACATGATAGGTTGTCAAGAGATGAGGTAAGGGATTGTATGAGGAAGTCAAGAGTGGCAAATAAGTATTTAAGAATGGTGCAGGAGATGTATGTGGACAGTGTGACAGTGGTGAAGTGTGCAGTAGGAATGATGGATGGGTTCAAGGTGGAGGTAGGATTACATCAAGGATTGGCTCTAGGCCCTTTCTTGTTTGCAATTATGATGGACAGGTTGATGGACGAGCTCAGGTAGGAGTCTCCATGGACTATGATATTTGCGGATGACATTGTGATCTGTAGTGAGAGTAGGGAGCAGGGTGAGGAGAGCCTGCAGAGGTGGAAGTATGCACTGGAGAGAAGAAAAATAAAAGTCAGTAGGAGCAAGATGGAATACATATGTATGAATGAGAGGGAGGACATCAGAATAGTGAGGATTCCAGGAATAGAGGTGGCAAAGGTGGATGAGTTTAAATACTTGGGGTCAACTGTCCAAAGTAACAGGGGGTGCAGAAGAGAGGTGAAGAAGAGAGTGCAAGCAGGGTGGAGTGGGTGGTGAAGAGTGTCAGGAGTGATTTGCGACAGAAGTGTACCAGCAAGAGTTAAAGGAAAGGTTTAGAAGATGGTTGTGAGACCATCTATATGTTGTATGGTTTGGAAACAGTGGCACTGTCGAAAAGACAGGAGGTGGAGCTGGAGGTGGCAGAGTTGAAGATGCTAAGATTTTCATTGGTCGTGACAAAGATGGACAAGATTAGGAATGAGTATGTCAGATGGACAGCTCAGGTTGGACGGTTTGGAGACAAAGCAAGAGAGGCGATATTGAGATAGTTTGGACATGTGTGGAGGAGAGATGCTGGGTATATTGGGAGAAGGATGCCGATTCTTCTGACATCTGCTTCTGGTGTGGGAATATGGCATGTATGACCCAAGTGTACAGGAATATCTGTACTGACTATAGACTGGAAGTCTCCAAGTCCAAATGGGAGACATTGTCAAAGTTGGTTGAGAATGGTCAATTTCTGTTGGACTTCAAGTTCCAGACGGACAAGCAGGTGCTGGCTAACCAACATTGTGGTGGTCAACAAGGAACAGAAGACAGCAGTAGTAATTGATGTAGCAATCCTGAGCAAAGGCAACATCAGGAAGAAAGAGCAAGAGAAGCTAAATAAATACCAAGGGCTGAAAGAACTAGATCAGATGTGGAAGGTGAAATCCACAGTAATCCCAGTGGTATTAGGCACACTTGGGGTTTTGACCCCTAAACTGGGAGAGTGGCTCCAGCAGATTCCAATAACAACATCTGAGGTCTCTGTCCAGAAGAATGCAGTCCTAGAAACAGCTATGATATTGCGCAGAACCCTCAAACTCCCAGGCCTCTGGTAGATGACCCAAGCTTGAGGAAGACACATGCCACCCGAAAAAGGGTGAGAAGGAGATATTTATACTTTTCTCTCCCTTTTTCTCCCCAGTTGTATCTGGCCAACCACCCCACTCTTCCGAACCATTCTGGTCACTGCTCCACCCCCTCTGCCGATCCGGAGAGGGCTGCAGACTACCACATGCTTCCGCCAATACATGTGGAGTCACCAGCTGCTTCTTTTCACCTGACAGTGTGGCGTTTCGCCAGGGGGACGTAGCACATGGGAGGATCACGCTATTTCCCCCAGTTCCCCCTCCCCTCCGAACAGGTGCTGCGACTGACTAGAGGGGGCACTAGTGCAGTGACCAGCACACACAGCCAAATCCGGCTTCCCACCCGCAGACAAGGCCAACTGTGTCTGTAGAGATGCCCGACCAAACCAAGGTAACATGGGGATTCAATCCGGCGAGCCCCGTGTTGGTAGGCAACAGAATAGACTGCTACTCTACCTGGACGAAGATTCATATATTTTAACATTAATTCATATTATACATTAGACTGATAACACTTTGGATTCATCTAAAATTATATTAAATAAATGGATATATAACCTAAGACAATTTTCTGTGGTCCATTGGAAATGTTACATAACTCAAGTTAACTTACTGATAAAAATTAAAAAAATCTGTGTAATAAAGAAATAACATAGATTCTAATAGGGGCTTTCAGATCCTAACATGTACATTTGTAGTGTTCAGAGAGTTATGCATTGCAAGGCTATCCAGATAAATTTTGGGTAGATTGCTCAAGGGCACTTTAGAGGGCAGAATAGAGTTCATAAACTCTTAGTTCAAATGAACCAAAAATAAGCAAACTCCATTTTATAACCCAAAAGTTACCCATTGGTAGTTGACATTGTATTCAAAATTCAAGATTCAGTAGTCTTTATTTGTTATGTCTTATTATACAAGTACAAGAGAGTAAAACTCTTGTGTTTCGGCTCCTATGTACTGCAGCAACAATAGTAATAAAATAACAACAAAACAGAACAAAAAAGCAGTAATGATAATAAATAGTGTGTGGTGTATGTAGGGTGTTGTTGGTGTGTGTGTGTGTGTGTGTTAACTGATGATCCGCTGAACACAGATGTGGAGTGCTGTCATGTATGATGAGAGTTACCGTTTGTTAAAAGTAGTAGAAATGACACACTGCACCATAGCCCCTGAAAAGCTGCTATAAAACAACGTGGACAACATTCCTCGTAACATCATCTACCTGGGTTTTAAATAGCAAAGTTAACAGGAAGGAACATCTCAAAGATGTCTCTTCATACTCACATCATGACTATCTAGATTCAACCTGTAGATTATCCCTCCCCCCACTCATTATTTCAGAAGTGTCTCTCAAGCAACAACCATGATGTCATTTTTCAAACCAGCTGTTACTCATCTTTGTGATGCAGTCATATGCATGGACTTCAGCTGAGAGTTATCCAGAAACATTATCCAGAAACATTACCCAGAAACATTACCCTGAAACATTACCCAAAACATTACCCAGAAACATTACCCTGAAACATTATCCAGAAACATTACCCTGAAACATTACTCAGAAACATTACCCAGAAACATTACCCTGAAACATTATCCAGAAACATTACCCAGAAGCATTATCCAGAAACATTACCCAGAAACATTACCCAGGAACATTACCCAGAAACATTACCCTGAAACATTACCCAGAAACATTACTCAGAAACATTATCCAGAAACATTACCCAGAAACATTACCCAGAAACATTATCCAGAAACATTACCCAGGAACATTACCCTGAAACATTACCCAGAAACATTACCCAGAAACATTATCCAGAAACATTACCCAGAAACATTACCCAGGAACATTACCCAGAAATATTAGATTAAACTGCAGATGACTTTCATAGCATGCCTTCAAATGAGACCGTGTGTGTGTGTGTGTGCGTGTGTGTGTGTGTGTGTGTGTGTGTGTGTGTGCAGACATGTGTGCTATTTTACATTTTTAGTAGGCCGTGCTGAGTTATGTGCAGGCTGTGCATTGTCATATGAGCGGGTGTGTTGTCAGAAGTCAGGAAGAGTTGACTCCGGGCCGGTGGATAATCTTTCTTTCAGCTGAGAAAGCAGCCCTCTCTGACCCGCTCGCCCTCCAGCCAGGGCACATGCAGACCATTAGAACAGCACCTCCCATCCTTCACACCATCCCCTGTAGCCAGCTGGTCCCAAGTCTGTCTCTTCTCCCCCTGTTTGTCTCCCTCTCCTTTACCAAGGGCCAACCAGACCTCCAAAGAATACCAAACACCACGCATGCAGCAAAAACACACAATGGAGGTTACTGATTAAAATTCAGAGTATGAGTAATTCCAATCTTAGGCATGCTACTTCTGGCATCGCTGCTCTTGAGAGTGTTGTGGGGGAGGGTGACGAGCAGATGTGTCGCCGCACTGTGATGATGCACAAGTCTTCCAGGGAGTTCGATGGAGTGGGCGAGCAGAGCTTTTGGCAGCACAATGTTGGCTGTGGCAGTGGCATCAACTAATCATGCAAGATAAGATGAGCAATGATCTCTTTTTATGTGAAATGTCACATCCTACCAATAGTAAAGAAGCACTTTTTTTATCTGTCTTCCCTTGAAGTTGTCTCAGGATTTTGTTGCACATTGTAACAAGTCTGTGTAACAACGTTTTTAACTTATTATTTATTTATTTTGACAGGATTAGAGTTTCTAAATACTTTTAATATAATGCAGGACAAGTGTGCATCTCCATTAACTAATACTGGGGGTTTGACCATTATGTTTGCAAGTACCCCACACACTGTTTACCCCACACACTGTTTACCCCACACACTGTTTACCTCATTCACTATTTACCCCACACACTATTTACCCCACACACTGTTTACCCCACACACTGTTTACCTCATACACTGTTTACCCCATACACGTTTTACCTCATACCGTGTTTACCCCACACACTGTTTACCTCATGAACCGTTTACCTCATACAGTCCCTAATACCTATTGCAGTTATGCAGCTATAACACAATAGATCATTATAACACAATAGATCATTATAATGCAATAGATCATTATAACACAATATATCATTATAATGCGATAGATCATTATAATGCAATAGGTCATTATAATGCAATACATAATTAGCTTGCCATTATTTGAAAATAAGGACTAGGATGTCTGACGTCACCGTCAGTACTAAATCTGAGGTGCCCAAACACACACAGGTAATACACAGTTAAAACTCCTGCAATATGACTGGCTAATGAGAGGGTATATGACACCAGAAACACTTAATAAATGTAATGCTGACCTTCCAGGCCTATGCACCAGATGTGGGGAAGATAAGGTACACTGATCCATTGTTTCTGGCAATGTCCCAAAATAAGGGAATTTTGGGAGAAGTTAGACTAACTGTGCAAGAGGTTTTACTGATTAAATTATAGTTGGAGCCAAAATGTTTTTTGTTTTTTGTTTTTTAATTTGGCTTCTAGCCAGATGGTTACAATATAAAACGTAGTGAGCAAATCTTTATAAACGTGTGTTTCTCACAAGCAAAACGAGTGATTGCTGTAACATGGAAAAAGATGGACAGTCCAAGTATTGCACGGTGGTGGGATGGACTATATGTTTACCTCTAGACAGAATCACATACACTCTCACAGAAAAAACAAGAGATGTTTCAGAAAGTGTGGGGCCAATTTATACATTATATACATTAAATTGATATCAATAATATATCTTAGCTGATGGACGAGTCTTGGTAACAGCACCCTCTGCAAACACATGGTCATCTAAGCTACTGAGCTCCATGAATGTTGCCTGCATGAATGTAGTGTAACATGGGGATGGACTCTCATACTCTAGTCTAGTGCCTTCACTGAACCCGCCTTTTTAGTATTATCATTATTTGTTGTTGTTTTGTTGTTGTATGTGTGGATATAGACAGAGATGCATACATTTGAATGCAGACATAATCTTCATGAATGAAGAATGTGGATATGTATATATGTATGTGTGTGTGTGGGTGGGTGTGTGTGTATATATATATATATATATATATATATATATATATATATATATACATACATATATGTGTGTGTGTGTGTGTGTGTGTGTGTGTATGTCGGCTCTGTGTGATGGTCTGGCGGCCTGTCCAGGGTGTCTCCCCACCTGCCGCCCAGTGACTGCTGGGATAGGCTCCAGCATCCCCGCGACCCTGAGAGCAGGATAAGCAGTTCGGAAAATGGATATTGTAATCTGTTTGAGTTGTAGAAAATGTAATAAATACATTGATGGAAAAAATAGATGTATTTGATAAATTTGTTTCTAGCAGCATGGCCAAATGTTGCCATTTCTATTTCGGTTACTGTTTCACAAAGAAACCCAGTATCTGCACTGGGTTCTGGTGTCCCTCTCAAATCCACCTCCCTCTTCATAGATGATGTGGATTTGAAGCAGTATTTTTCCACAGTATTTTCACCTTTGCTTTTCTCACAGTGGGCAAAGAATTATAGTGACATGCCCCTTCTGTCCCCACAGCTCAGTATGGGCTGTCTGCTCCTCACCACCCCCACCCCCCCACCCCCCCCCACACACACACATGCACTAGAGAATATCAATAATGGAGTTCTGCAGAAGTGTAGGTGTATTTGTATTTTTGCCTGCCTCTCTTGTGTCAGTGTTTAGAGGGTGTAGGTTGCTTAATGACTCAGGAAGATGTGAATACATACACAATGTGATTAATGTCTCAATCCAGGCCTCAGACAACATGTACTGAACAGAGAGTATATTTGGAGGGGTGTCAGCATCACTGGCTGAGTTGTCGTGTTCCAGCTCCTCAGCTTGGCAAGGCTCCCCATTAATTTGATCAGGAGACCGGGAGGGTTTTACTGTGCCACTGTACATCCTGTTAGGCAGTTGTTCATATTGATTCACTTAAATGGTTAATCTCATGTCTGTACAGCTCTGAATCTCTGTACAGCTCTGAACATGGCCTGGCTCAAGCCTGCATGCCGTGACGATAGCTAGCATGTTCACAAGAGGACTTGTGATGCTCCCACTGAAGGAAGGATCTTTACTGGTATCACGCAGAGCAGATATAGCATACTGGATGGATGTTTCTCTCTGTAGTTGTGTCTAATTCTGTCAGTCACATCTCCCACTCTCTCCTTCTCTTTCTCTCCCTCTGTCTCTCTCTGTATATATTTATACACCGATCAGCCAAAACATTAAAACCACCAGAGGCCACGGCCGTCAGGGAATACTGTTGCCATGAAGGGGTGTACCTGGGCTGCAACAATGTTTAGGTAGGTGGTATGTGTCAAAGTACCAGGACCCAAGGTTTCCCAGCAGAACATTGTCCAGAGTGTCACACTGCCTCTGCTGGCTTGCCTTCTCCCCATAGTGCATCCTGGTGCCATCTCTGCCCCACGTTAATGACCCACATGATGCCGATTAAAACGTTATTCATCAGACCAGGCCTCTTTCCTCCGTTGCTCCATGGTCCAGTTCTGACACTCAACTGCCCATTGTAGGCACTTTCATCAGTGGACAGGGGTCATCATGGGCACTCTGACCGGTCTGTAGTTCCACAGCAAGCTGTGATGCCCTGTGTGTTGTGACACCTGTCTATCACAGCAAGCATTAAGTTTTCCAGCAATTTGAGCCACGGTAGCTCTTCTGTGGGACCAGGCCACACAGGCTAGCCTTCGCTCCCCACACATATCAATGAACCTTGAGCGCCCATGACCCTGTTGCCAGTTCACTGGTTGTTCTTCCTTGGACCACTTCTGATAGGTACTGACCACCGCATACCGGGAACACCCCACGAGACCTGCCGTTTTGGAGATAAGCTGACCCAGTTGTCTAGCCATCACAATTTGGCCCTTGTCAAAGTCGCTTGGATCCTTACAGTTATATTCTGTTGTTACTCATCTATGGGCAGGATGAGAAGATGGCCTTGCTCTGCTCAGTTACACCTTTACAAGGGCATCTTTTAAAAGCTGCCTAATACTTCAGATTTCTGTCTTTCATTCAGAGAGTAAGGGAATCCTTTGTGCTACCACACGTTTGCTGAACAAATTGAAGTTCAAAACTGGTCATTTTTAACTTTGTTGTTTTTGATGTTTATACCTTATGGCAAATTGTTAGACTTCTCAAGTAATTAAATAAGAGTTTTTTGTTTTGTTTTTCGAAAGTTAAAGCTCAAACACACTCCCTCTGATTTTCTAATATGCACAAACTAGTAGCACACATATATAAAAAAACAGGTGCATAGTTTGCAGATGATTTACTATCAGTTGGCATTTAAATGAGTTACACTGCAGTTGTGCCACAATTAGCCAATTAGAATACCAGGGGCACTATTTAAACCCATAGATTGTGCCTGCACCCCATTTTGAAAAATTACCCCCGCTGTATGCTGAACAGACCCACAGGCCAAACGATGCAGGGTCACCAAACGTTTGGGCAATGCATTTATCACACAGCGTTTCCTGCTCTATGGTCTCATTTCATCTTTTATTTCTTCTCGAGGAGAAATATTATTGTGACCTGGCATTCTGTACCTGCTCCTCACCTCCTCTTCAGATGTCCCCAGCAGCATCATGCAACACCCTCTCTTATCTTGCTCATCCTCTTAGTCTTTCTCTTCCCAAAATAAAAAGCAGCAGGCATGTGAGCCTAAAATAATACCTGCTCTCACTGACCCTTAAATATTGTATGTGATTTATGGGGAAATTAACAGGTTTTACTTTGGTAAATCAGAGAGAGGATGCAATTAAGATTATTTGCATAATCCTCTTCTTTTCTGTCAGTGTTGTGGCTTCAATTTGGCATGCCTAATTGCGTCAAAAGCATGACATTTTTGCAAACTTTTGTCCACACATGCAAAAACAAAATCCACTATGCTAGTACATCTACAGATGTGTTTCTCTTCATGCAAGCAATGCCATTAGCATGAGCTAACCCTCCGTCAATTTGGGGGACAGCACATGTTATTGAATCCTGTTTGTTATTACACTTTTGGTTACATTCAAGCTACTGCAGTATTTTTCCCCCTACAAACAAGCATGCATTCCCAATCCATATGCTGTCCCTATGAGATTACAAACAGAAAAACATTGCTGTCATCCCTATCATCATCATCATCATCATCATCATCATCACCATCATCATCATCATCATCATTGGTGGTCACTCAGGGTCGAGTATGATTGTCCTCCTTATAGGTCCTGATAGATTTTCAGGTGAGTGTGGAGGCCGATCCTGGAGCCACATAATTTGGGGCGATGTGGGTAAGGGTGTGAAGAATGAGGATGTGGTGTGGGTCTTTCTAGTACCTCGCTCCTCTCTGAGTCTCTGCTTGTTTTCAGCAGCATGGTGGAGGTCTTGGTTGAAGCACCCAGCACCTTCATGGACAGCCAGTCTCCAGACCTCATCTCCAGGCCCCCCTGTTTGTTGCTGCTTGTTCCCAGGTGTTAAGGTCAATGCCCAACCTTTTGATATGGGCCTTGATCTTATCGCTATATCACAATAAACAATAAACAGTAACGGATATAATATAGAGATGTTGATATGGAGTATATTTTAGCTAGTGGGCAGTTTTGACAGTGGGTAGAATACAGTAGCTCAGGAGTAAATTGTAATTACAACATTTACAGTTGCATTAGTTAATAGTTTAGAAAAAAATGAACTTGTTCATGCTTCAGTAAGGTGTTGAATCCCACACTATTATCATGATATGCATTTATGCAAAATTCACTTTATGATCTATCCATAAGAAAAAAAAACTGGAAACAACAACATCAATAATAATAATAATAATAATGACTTTATTTATAGCTATAGAATTTTTCTAAAACAATGTTACAAAGTGCTTTACAAAGAAATCAAACCAGACCAAGGTGTGATTTGAATTGACCAAACAATTGTTTGTGATGATTGTATGCTGATTATGGAAAAAGAGCAACTACACAGAAGGTACTCAACAGCAGGATTAAACCCTTGGTCAGTTGCGGCATTTGACCATTTTACCACTGAATTGTGATATTTCTATGTTTCTCTATGAAAGTCGCAGTGAAAAACTTCAGCAGTTAAATAAAAATGCTTCCACATGAAAGTATTTTATTAACATGAAACACATCATGACACAACATGACAGTTGTGTATGACAGTTTGTATCATTTGTTATTGTACTATTGTAGCAGTGACGTGTTTATACTCAGAGGAGTACATTGTTGCAAACACTGCACTACAATATGTGCTAAAGGTTACAAACAGAAAATTATTATTCACACAAGGGATTGAAACCACGTTCTGCAGCGTAAAGGACTGTCTTTTTAAACACTATGTGTTTAAATAAACACCTTACCTTTTGCTTAACAGAAGGACTGAACAACACAAGCAGCGCCAGCAATCTTGGCTCCAGTGGCGTAGCAGTTATGTCATTGCATGGGGTTTAGCTTTGTGCGGGTGTTTCTATTTTCATATCGTCCAATCATGGCGACTCGAGAGGTGAACCGATCGCCACGGGGGCGGGGCGAGTAGAGACAGCAAACTGGTTTGTAGTAGTAGTATATATATTTGTTTTCATTAAATAATTTATTATCCGTTTAGCGTTTTTAAATTATTATTGATATTAGAATTTAATTTGGATTAAAGATTTTGAATAATCATCTTTTGACCGTGGCTCAGTGTCTAACGGAGATTTGAAATAATCAAACCTTACAGATTTCTGCAAGCAATGCAGCTAAAAATACATTAATAAAAATTTAAAAAAAAATTGAACTTTTTATTTGAAATAGTTTAACGTTAAAAAATCTATGTAATAGCGATGTCTCCTCTATTCGAAGAATGGCTCAATTTTAAAGTCAGCAAGTCTGTTCTTGGTGTGACAATATCACAGAAGCACTTTCCATTAA
Organism: Lampris incognitus; assembly: GCF_029633865.1. Classification (NCBI taxonomy): domain Eukaryota; kingdom Metazoa; phylum Chordata; class Actinopteri; order Lampriformes; family Lampridae; genus Lampris; species Lampris incognitus. Next base: position 41,031,644 of record NC_079219.1, read on the forward strand.
CATTATTATATTTAATATCACTACCCACATCATACCCATAAGTTTTACTACTCTTATGGCGTGCAGAGCAAAGTTTTGGCGAGCAGGCATATGGGGAATGGAGATGCGGGATATCAGATTCATTTCATTACACTACATTACAGTCATTTAGGTGAGTAGGGTACTGTGACTGTGAGGCATGTAAGGTACTGTGACTATGTGAGGTGGGTAGGGTACTGTGACTGTGTGAGGTGGGTAGGGTACTGTGAGGTGTTATGTATTGTGACTGTGTGTTTTTGGTAGAGTACTGTGACTGTGAGGTGTGTAAGGTATTGTGACTATGTGAGGTGGGTAGGGTATTGTGACCATGTGAGATGGGTAGGGTACTGTGACTGTGTGAGGCGGGTAGGGTACTGTGACTGCTTGAGGTGGGTACACTGCTGTGACTATGTGAGGTGTGCAAGGTACTCTGACTATGTGAGGGGTGTAAGGTACTGTGACTATGTGAGGGGTGTAAGGTACTGTGACAATGTGAGGTGGGTAGGGTACTGTGAATATGTGAGGTGGGTAGGGTACTGTGACTATGTGACGTGGGTAAGGTTCCGTGACTGTGTGAGGTAGGTGGGGTACTGTGACTATGTGAGGTGGGTAGGGTACAGTGACTATGTGAATTGGGTAGGGTTCTTTGACTGTGTGAGTTGGGTAGGGTACAGTGACTATGTGAAGTGGGTAGGGTTCTGTGACTGTGTGAGGTGGGTAGGGTACTGTGACTATGAGGTGGGTAGGGTACTGTGACTATGTGAGGTGGGTAGGGTCCCGTGACTATGTGACGTGGGTAGGGTACTGTGACTATGTGAGGTGGGTAGGGTACTGTGACTATGTGAGGTGGGTAGGGTACTGTGACTGTGAGCTAGGTGTGGTCGGTCGGGGTGCCTGTTCAGGGGGGAGGGGAACTGGGGGGAATAGCGTGATCCTCCTACGCGCTACTTCCGCCTGGTGAAACTCCTCTCTCCCAGGTGAAAAGAAGCGGCTGGTGACTGACTTCACATGTATCAGAGGAGGCATGTGGTAGTATGCAGCCCTATCCCCGGATCGGCAGAGGGGGTGTAGCAGTGACCGGGACGGCTCAGAAGAGTTGTGTAACTGGCCGGATACAATTGGGGAGAAAATGGGTGGGGGGGTGAAAAGTGTTTGTATTTATAGGTTGCACGTTACACTACCCCCCTCCTTCGGGAAGCGCGTCCCCGCGCTTAAGCATATCAGCTCCTTGACTCCTTCACACCTCTGGGCTCATACGCTTCCGATGGCCTTACGGTCTCACCATCCCACTAGTGAATTCAGGGGGCAACCACAGGAACTGTCGCAGCCGGGACACAAACCCGTATCTCCTGCACTGCGGGAAACATCGCTAACCGCTTGACTAAAGGGTGTGCCCCGTTAGCCAAGGTGTTTGTTTTTATAGGTTTCTTCCCCAACATGGATGAATAATCATGATAAATAATCGTGATCACAATATTGAGCAAAATAATCGGGATTATCATTTTAGCCATAATCGTGCAGCCCCATTATTAGTGGACCATTTTTTGGAGCTGGTTCTTAAAAAGTTATTGAAATTTAAAAATTATAATTCTCTATTTGAATATATTTCAGTATTTTTTGTTTTGTTTTCAGCTTGATCATGAAGAGAGCAGGCACAATTGCAGTCTACTTTCAAAACATAAGGAGGGAGGAAGATGAGGGAGAAAGGTGAATGTTTATTAGAATAGCCAACCACTGGCTAAATTCCCAAATAAAGTAAATGAAAGGTAAGTGCTTCAGTGATTCTTACATGCCTAATCTTTTTTCTGTCTCATAACATTGAAGTAGTACTAGGCCAGGAGGGTCAGGACAGGCCCAGGTAGAGGACCAAGGAGGGATAGTGATAGAGAGAGAGGGTGAGCTAGGAGAAGCAGCTGGATAGCAGGCAGGAAGGTGAGCACCAGATCTGAGACTGAGACGTTGAAAATGGGATGGAATGGAATTACATGAACTAACATTGTATTATTTTGTAGGATGTCAGAGTAAAAGCAACCATCATAGGGCCAGTGGGTTCAACCAAAAGTGGGTTCAAACCCATGACTGGCTGCGCCACACAGACTTGGGCTTGACCTGTGCATTGTGCACAAAGCACAACAACACAGTTTGTTGTATGGTAAGGTAGTCCAGCAAGACCTTGTATATGCTGGATTCTGTCATCAGCCAAGGGAACTTGGCAGTCCACAGCAGGCAGTGGCGAAAGAAAAAAGGCTTAGAGAAGTTAGTAAGTAATTGCAGAGCAACATAAAGTATAACAACTGAATATTATGTCTAAAAATAATAATGTTATTTTATCTAGGAAGAACACTGGCGAAAGCCATGGCTCCCCAGATGGACACGGAGCATAAAGCACTGGAGGGTTGTTTTAAGATCATGTATGAGTGCTTAAAACAAAAATGGCTGCACCACACCAGTTATGAGCCACTCTTCCAGCTCTGCAGGAGGCTGGGTTGCACTTTTTTTGATGGACTGAAAGTTGGCAATATTTTTTTTTTTGTAAATATATTTTATTGATTTTCAAATGTTTTATCCTACAAGAATTACAAAACATGTATAACATCAAATCAGATACTCATCCCCAGATCCAAAGTATTATTCATCACATGTATTAACAAATTGAAAAACCCCATTCCCATCACTACCAACACACCCACCCACCCACTCATAGGATCACAGGTTACAGAATACATTCAGGTAAAGAAGGGAAAACATAAGATAGTCCAATAATTGTATTAATTATTCAAACAAAAGGAAGAAAATATGAAGGGGGAAAGGAAATAAAAACCAAAAAAACAAAACAAAACACACAAAAAAACTGGGGGGATGCTCATTACTGTAATAGGACATTTATGGCTCCTATTCGTTTCGTTTATTTCGAACATGCTAAAATAACAAAATAAAATACACAGGCATGAATACAAGAACAAATGGAAATAATAGTGAACATATTTTGCAAACTCTCCATAACAACACAAGTAATAACTAGACCATGTTGGAAAGGGTGTAGGATGAAGTAAAGAACTTTTCTGGTCCTACCCCTTTCTTATACTTTATCAATCAAATCAAACCAAAACAAAACTTTCAAGACAAAACAAAAGTGGAAAAAACAAAGAAATGCCAATTCATAGAGATCAAAATAAACAAAACAATACAAGTCAAACAAGGCACCTTACACGTCATGTATCATGTCATGTTATTCCAGTCCTCCTCTTTGTTCAGCCATCCTATATCTATTCAATATGTTGCTTTTAAAGAGTTGTTTAAACTTATTTATTGATGTACACATCTTCATATCTTTTGTACAGTTGTTCCATAGATTGACTCCTTTGATGGATATACAGTGAAGTTTTGCATTTGTCCTCACTAGTTGTTTTTTTTTTTAATACAGATATTCCTCTGATATTGTGTTTACTTCCCCCCTTTGGAACAACTTTTGGACACTGTTTGGTAACTGCTTATTTTTTACTCTGTACATGATTTGAATTGTTTTGAAGTCAACCAAATCCTTAAATTTTAGTGCTTTCAGTTTGATAAAGAGTGGGTTTGTAGGCTCTCTGTAAGTGGTTTTGTTTACAATTCTTATGGCTCTTTTTTGAAGGATGAAAATTGGATCTGTTTGTTTTGTATGTGTTCCCCCACACTTCCACACAGTAGGTGATATATGGAAGTATGAAGGAGTAGTACAAGGTGTAGAGTACTGGTTGATGCAGGAGATCTTTGGCTTTATATAGTATTGCAATTGACTTTGATATTTTTGCTTTAATATACTTTATATGTGTTTTCCAACATATTTTGTATATTATTAATCCAAGAAATTTGATTTCTGACACTTATTCGATTTCTACATACTTTATCATGAGCAACTTGTTTGAGTTTGTTGACCGATTCCCAAATATTATAAATTTCGTTTTGCTTAGATTTAGTGTTAGTTTAGTTTAATCAAACCAACTCTTTAGTTTCTTCAATTCCTTTCGCACTGTATCCAAAAGTTGTTCCAAGTTATCCCCACTGCAAATTAGGTTTGTGTCATCTGCAAACCCTAACCCCAACCCTAACCGTACCCTAACCCTAACAACCCTAACCCTAACCGTCCAGCCCTGCCCACATTCACTGTCCAGCCCTATACCATCCCTCAGATCAGTAGGCCAGTGCTAAATAAATATAACTCATAACCCCAACCCTTACCCAAACCTAACCCCTAAACAATAAACCCCTAACCCTAACCCTAATCCTAATTCCAATTTATTTGTGATTGCGGATTTGAATTTCTAACCCTAACCCATCCCGATGATGCGACTTTGAGCCGGACTGAGGGACCAATTTTAGCTTGGGGTTGGGGCCACGATTTGACCCCCTTGTTGATGGACCGTGGACAACGTTAATTCCAATTTATTTGGGATTGTGGATTTGAATTTCTAACTTAACCCTAACCCCTAACCCCAACCCTAACCCTACACCCTAATCCCGACCCTAACCCATTGGGGGGGGGGGACTAGTTCAGACCCCGTAGGCCAGTACAAATCAAGTCATTAATTGACCTCTTGACCCACAACCCTAACCCCAAACCACCCTAACCCCCAAAAGAACCAAAATGTTTTTAGAATTTAAACCCAAGAAATGGGTACTGAATAACAGTACTAAAACAATTTTCAAAATTAAACCCATTTTGGACCCCAATACAATTTATTTTTTAATTGAATTTACTGTACCAACTGTGCTATGCAATACGTTGGAGAAACCAGAATGTCAATTATGACCCGATTAACACAGATACAACATCCGTAAGCAAAAAGAGACCCACACACATTTGGTAAAACATTTTTTAGAACATGGTCTCTCCAGTTTACGGGTTATGGGTCTTCAAAGCAACGCAATGTGGGCCCATAATAGAAGAAAATGTATGGAATTTAATTGGATTATGAAATTAGGGACATGATTCCCGGGAGTACTTAATGAATAGTGGGGCCGCAATCGGGCCACCTAGTTGATGGGCCATGCACAACGTCAATCCCAATTTATTTGGGATTACGGATTTCCTTTACCTAACCCCAACCAACCAGCTGCTTGTGAAAAGTCTACCCAGCCGCGGGAACCTACAGCCTGGCACGTTTCACGGGAGAATCCGCGGCGAAACCGGAAGTTCGTAGTTAAATATGAAAATGAGTTCCAGGCCCTATGACTAACATTACCCACTCAGAGACGATTGTAAGACTCCCCCGTTATCTTTGATTTGGATTAATTTGACTTTATATGACCCCAAGTTAAATAAAATTGAAAAGTAATAAACAGCAAGGGCCCAACTAGCCATTAGCTCAAATCGGCTAAACTACTGATTGGGTACAATACGATACATTGTTGGGCGTAATTGCATCCCCAATTGCCAACATTAGAATAATTATAAAATTGAAAAAGTTGATTTTAATGTGATGGGTCCTGAGGGAAATGAACTCACCGGACAACACAAAATTCTATTTTGGGGTTTTTATTCTGAATGCTGCCTCACTTCAATAGGAGGACAGCGGTCGATAGGAGAATAGAAAGAAATAGATCATGACTGCCTGAAAATAAAATATACAAATGAAAATGTACCCAAATGAAATATATACAAATGAAATACAGTAGTGGGCTTCTGTAAATAAAACCACAATACAAAAGAAAACATTCAATGTTAATTACGTTAACATTAAACAACAGTAGCATTAATGCATTTATGTGAAACAAATGTGCATACCGCCACTCACTTGCAGCCACATTTCAAGATGGCCTCCTCAGTGTGGCTGGCCAAGAACAGCTACAGCAAAACTGTCTACCTAGTCAAACATTCACAGTAGTTGATTCAACAACCTCACAGTAACAAAACGAGAATACCGAAATAAAATACCGAATCGCTACAAAATAATATGCACAAAATACCGAAGTACGCACCGCGGGTAACGCGCAGTTTTATAAGTACCAGTAAATGCAAATAATAAAATCCGAACACGCGGTTATGCATACTACGCAATTCAGAACCATCCATGCAAAATAATACTCCATCTCACTCTAATAACTCGTACATATACACTTTGAGATCTTAGGTACTGGATATGAACATTATTTCCATACATTGAAGGTAAATCTTAAAATATTTACCCCGATGCAGACTGCTATGCATCTCTGTCCACCATGCTTCACCCTGTCCTCGCTCTGACTGACACTAGGCGTCGCGCGTGTGACGTTATATCCCTGCGTAAAGTTTAATCTCTTAAAGGGGCAATACAGAATTACATTTCACTGCAGGAAGAAAGATCGGTTCTTTACCACCCGGCTAAATTAATAATGCATATGTAGCACACTTGATAAGAATGACACTTACAAGGGCTGGTGTTTTTGTTGTTTTACTCCATCTGTCAAATAGACATTACAGAGGACACGTTTTCAGAGCATGGCTCACTATACGAACGGCAACACTCATCTCCAATTTATACACAATAAGAGCACCAAATATATTCTTCCATAAATTCACATTAGTCTAGCCTACCGCGAGCAAAGCTAAACAGTATATAACGTTACGGAACATGGGGGGATCAAAATAGCAACACACATAGGCCTACCTTCATATTTACACAGTGTGGAGACACTAAACATAGTAAAGGGACAGACTAATCACACCTACAGACAATGTCAAAGCCAAGCTACAGAACAATGGGTTCAGACCGCGGGAGCTATGGCTATGCTAACGTTAGCAACTCGCTAGCAATCTAGCTAACGTTAGCCAGTGATATGACGTTATCAAAATAAATATGAAAGTCCCTTCGTGGGTATTTCTAATAGGCATCCATATCCCACCTACACATCATATTTAATCACCATCCTAATTCCATATGTCTAACTAGTCTGCTTACCTGTCAAATAGACATTACAGAGGACACGTTTTCAGAGCATGGCTCACTATACGAACGGCAACACTCATCTGACGACTCTATGTCCCAGAGTGCACGGCGAGAGCCAGCACTACGTCACACAGGCTAGAAGCAATTAACCTGCAGTGCCCTCCTGTGGCGAGAACCGGCTATCACAACAACACAGCAGACAATTCTCCTCTTTACTATTAGTGAGTGGTCAATGAAGGTAAGTATATAAAATAAAAAATAGATGGGGGGCTACTAAATCCCAAGTACCCCACACTCTCCCCTCAAAAAGATAATGGCGTCCCGACATAACAAATCTACCAGTCCACATTGCATAACTTTTCATTGAAAAGATAGGTTATTACTAAGCAGGAGTCAATCTGGATACTGTACTGTAATCAGTCATAACATATAACACACATCTCCTATTAATGGTATATGTTTGCAGTAAATAATGTGCACTTGAATCCACTGCTTCGTCCGTCTTGAGGCCGGGGAGCTATAGTATCTGACTAAAAGCAAATAACTTTGTAATAGTAATATCCCTGGTGGTAACAGGTGTGTTCTAAAACCCCAATGCTACAGTAACTCTGTGTCTGGTGATCACAGGACAACTAAAATCACATAGCTATAACAATTGTAACATGTCAAAAGTTTTTTTTTTTTTTTTTTTTTCATTTATTTATTTATACTGAGCTGTCTGATTTGCTTATCTACCAGACACACTAGGCTGGCCTAGTCTGTGATAAGTAAACACTGGTGTAGGTTTTCTATTTCTCAAAGGATATGCTTTTTCTCTGGCAGGCTGCACAGCTTCCCCTGGAGGAGGCTGCAAGGCATCTTCTGGTGGAGGCTGCAAGGCATCTTCCAGGCTCTTGTCGTCATCGGGCTCATCCTCTTCTTCAGCTCCAGATGTCTCGCCATTCTCTGACACTGTCCCATTGTCCTCTATTGTTGCAGGCTGCTCCGCAAAATCCTCTTCATCTTGACCGTCTCTTTCCTCCGGATAGAACTCCAAGGCATCTGGGCTCAGCTGACTCTGGATCCGCTCACTGGCTCTGACTGTTGGTCGTCCCACGATGCATCTCCAGTTATCCTCATCATCTGAGTCACTGTCCTGTTCCTGGTTCCACTGCATTTGTCTGTCTGTCTTCTTTCTCTCCCGTCTAGGTTTCACAGGTAAGTCCTCTTCTCTTGGTTCCACCGGCAGGAAGTCGCATGGCAGAAGAAGGTTCCTATGCATGATTCTGGTTCGTCCTTTTCCATTCTCCGGCTTCAGCTCATACACAGGGCTGTCGGCGTGCTTCCTCTGTGTTACTACATGCACCTGGTCCTCCCAGAATGGTCTTAATTTCCCCGGTCCTCCTTTCTCGTTCAGGTTGCGGATGAGAACCCTGCATCCGGGATACAGCTCTGTCCCGTGGGCCTTTTTGTCGTATAGTGTTTTGTTTCTGGCCCCCTCCTTCCGTGCTGTCTCTGATGCTAGGCGATAGGCGTCATTCATGGGGGCCTTCCACTTCTCTGCATATTCTTGAGGGGATAGTGCCTGGTCCTTTGCTCTAAGGCCAAACATCAGGTCAATGGGAAGTCTTGGATTTCTGCCGAACAACAGATAGTAAGGTGCAAATCCGGTCGCTTCATTTCGGGTGCAGTTGTATGCATGTATCACCTTTGGGAGTGACGCTTTCCAATCCGTTTTCGCAACCGCTGGCAGGTTTCTCAGCATCGCCAGAACCGTTCTGTTGAAACGCTCGACCTGACCATTTCCTTGCGGGTGATACGGTGTTGTGTGAGAACCCCTGACTCCACTGTACTCCTGCAGCTTGGCGAAGAGCTTATTGTCAAACTCCTTCCCTTGGTCATGGTGCAGCGTCGCCGGGAAACCAAATCTCAGCACAAAGTCCCCGAATACCTTCTCTGCGGCGGTCTTGGCAGCTTTGTTTCTGCATGCATAGGCTTGAACAAAACGGGTAAAGTGGTCCATAACCACCAGTATATACTCGTACCCTCCCTTACACTTCTCTAAGTGTAAGAAGTCAATGGAGACCATCTCAAATGGGTGTGTGGTCACGATGTTGGTGAGAGGGGCTCTGGTTGGTTTGTTGGGGCGCTTGGTCTTCAGGCAGCTACACACCTGTGTGATGTAATGTTCCACATCTTTCTGCATGTGAGGCCAATAGAAACGGTCCCTCAACAGGTGCAACACCCTCTCCACGCCTAGATGGCCCAGGTCTCTGTGCAGTTCTTTATATACCAGCTCATGGAACTTTTTCGGCAGGACTAGCTGAGTTCGGGTAGCTGTTTTCCGGCGCAGGATGCCATCATCATCAAGGCACAGCCGATGCTTCTCTCTCATGAGTGTCGCAACACCCCTGCTCGCACACTGTGTTTTTCCCCGAGGCCACTGATTGGAGGTTATGTACTTCAGCACCTCTCCAATGACAGCATCCTCCCTCTGGGCGTCTCTCACCGTCTGACTGGGTATCTCTGCCACAGGTGATGTATGTTCCTTCTCAAACTCGGCTAGTGCTGTGGCTATGGTTACCGGACACATCCAAGGCTCAGCTCTCTCCAGCTGTACTGACAGCGCCTGGGTCACACTGTTCATGACCTCGGGGTGTACTTCTTGTGAACAGGTCTGCATGTACTGCTCCATCGGCATGCGTGAGAGGCCATCTGCGTCCCCATTGGCTCGTCCAGGCCGGTACTTGATAGAGAACTGGAAATCGGCTAACTCTGCTACCCACCTGTGGGTGGTCGCATTCAGTTTGGCTGTCGTGAGCACATAGGTGAGGGGATTATTGTCTGTGTAGACAGTGAATGATGGAGCGTGGTAGAGGTAATCTCTAAATCTCTCACATATGGCCCATTTCATCGCGAGGAACTCCAACTTCCCTGAGTGGAGATGGTAGTTCTTCTCAGGAGTTGTCAGTGTCCTAGACCCATACGCGATGACTGCCAGCCCACCCTGTGACTGTCTTTGATACAATACTGCCCCGAGGCCCTCTCGTGACGCGTCGCAGTGAAGGATAAAGGGCTGTTCAAAGTCTGGGTAGCCCAACACTGGTGGCTGGATGAGGAATTCAATCAACTGACAGAGGACCTGTTGGTGTTCAGCTGTCCACTTAACTGGGTGAGAGGAGGGCAGATGGTCTCGGGAGCCCTTCCTCCCCTTGTCCTTTCTCTTTTGTTTGAGCTTCCCCGCTGCTGTCTTCTCTGGGGTGAGGAGGTCATAGAGAGGCCTTGCGATTCGGGAGAAGTTAGGTATGTAGGGCCGGTAATACGAGATGAATCCCAGCATCTTCCTGAGCTCTCCGATGGTCGTAGGTTCTCTCTCCTTCAGTGCCTGGACCGGGGCCACATCAGCGGGGTCCATTGTGTATCCATCCTTGGTCACAAGCCTTCCCAGGAACCTTACTTGGTTTTTGAAGAGTTCACATTTTCTTGCCGTCAGCTTGATTCCATGGCTTCTGTAGCGGTGCAGTACTCTTCTCAGGTGCTGGAGGTGTTCGTCGAATGTGGTTGAGTGGACCAGGTTGTCATCTAAATACGGCTGACAAATGTTGTCCCTCAGCCCAATCAAACATTCCTCCATGGACCTCTGGAACTCTGCTGGTGCTGAGGACAGTCCGAAGGGAATTCTCACCCATTCATATAATCCCCACGGGGTGATGAATGCAGTCAGTGGACGGCTGGACTCCTCAAGAAACCCCTGGTGATATGCCTTCCCCTGATCCAAGACAGAAAACCAGGCACTCCCCTTCAGGCTGTCGAGCATATCCTGGATGCGTGGTATTGGATGGCGGTCTGGGATGGACCTCTTGTTCAACTCACGGTAGTCACAGCAGAGGCGGAGGCTCCCATCCTTTTTCCGCACACACACAATTGGGCTTGAGTAGGGTGATTTTGACTTAGTTATCCAGCCTCTGTTCAGTAAATCCTCGAGGTATTCCTTCACTTCTTTATGAAGAGGCTTTGGGACTGATGTGTATGTCCGCTTCACCGGTGTGGTGTCACTCAGGCGGATCTTGAGCTGGAGTGATGGAATAGTCCCCACATCATGGTCATCGCGTGCGAACACACTACTCTCCTCCCGCAGTAGCTCTCTCACCTGCAGTTGTTGTTCAGGTGTCAGGTGGTTCAGAGGGACAGGCGGGTCCCATAGATCTTCCTCCTGGTGTTCCGTCTTGACATCACCTGGCCCTTTCAGCTTTGTTGTGTCTCTAATCACAGGTCTTCGTTCTGTACCTGTTGTGGAGGTCCCTGGGATGACTGGGTTCACTGTACTAGTCCCATCCACATCCAACGGCTTCACGGCGGCAGGGTAGATGGCTCTAGTTCTTTGGGTCTGCCCCAGGGGAGTCCGTGGCGGCAGTGTGATGTCATGAGCTGTGACGTTAGTCACTGGGACAGCGATGCGTGACCAGGTTCCCTTCTGTAAACATACAATGTTTTCATCCACCTTCAGGCCCTCTGGCCACTTTGGGTTCACATTAGGCTCAAAGAGGACGTTCTGGTCTGCTTGGAGGGGCCCTGCTCTAACACCACACTTAACAATCTTTGTCTGGCCCGCCGGAATAGTCATGCTTTCTCGGCCCACTTTAACCATCCCCTCACCTTCCATATCATCTTGGCTGTTTATCAGCTTCACGAGGACTTCAGCCTTCTTGTAGTCAACCGCGAACGCAATGCTTAGTGCCTTTGTGATTACACTTGATGGCTGTCCAGCTCCAGACTCTAACAGGTGTTCAATTACATTGTAACCGATGATCGGTTCTTCTGCGGTGCCCTGGTGTGTGGTTACTAGTATTGGCACAGTGAGTTCCATTGGTGGAGTCTGAGTGGTGCTATTCGGTGCTAACTGGACAGTCACTTCCACCCATCCAGAGAAAGGAATGGTTGTCTGGTTTGCTGCTTTACCAGTCAGGGTGCCAGGGCCAAGGATCTCTTCTGTGCTTCTCACCTTGGTGTGTGGGAGATGTTTTCTCCTCCATTCTTCACTGATTAGGCAGACCTGCGACCCGGTATCCCACAATGCCTGTGTGGCTACACCATCAATGTAACAGTTTATCATGTATTTCTTTCCAATTAGGTTCAGCAGCTGTGACTGGCGTTTTGAGGAGATATGACTCACTGTGGGTGCTTGCTGTTCCCGCCCTGCCTCGTCTCGCTGTCGGGCAGACACTCTGGCTTCTAGTAGCTGAATACTGTCGTCGATGAGCTTGCTGGTGACAGTACAGCTAGACGTGTCTACCTGCTCCGATTTTTCAGGCCTCTGAGCTCTACACCCTCTTGAAAGATGGCCACTCTGTCCGCATTTGAAACAGTGGTTGCACTGGTCGCCCCTTTCACTGTCTTGACAGGCTTTGCATCCGCGCTTCCTCACAGGCTGCTGCTGACGAGAAGGTCTTTGGCCAGAGGAGTGGTTCATGGCTTTTCTCATCTGTTCCATTTCTCCTTTCAGCTGTTGGATTATCTCGTAGAACGCAGACTCCTTTTGGTTCCCTGCCTGTGTCTTAAGGGCATTCACACTCGCGGATGTTGATGGCGACGACTCCTGACCCCCGACCACTGCAGCTTCCGCTCCTCGATACTGATGTGCCTCAGCTCGCACTTCCCGCACTCTGGTTTCCTTACTGTGGGAGCTCTTCTTGAATTTCCGCTGTCTCTCTGACTCGAAACTTGCGGCCTCTATCATCTTAACAATGAGAACATCATCAGTAGTTGCTTGATCATCGAGATAGCTCTTGAGCTGATATTTTACCTGGTCACTCACTAGCCCAGTTCCCACAGCTCTTAGGAACTTCTTCTGTATCAGTTCAGGGCTGTATTGTTCATCAGAGCCAGGCTCTCTCGCTGCTGCTAAGAGTCTCTCTTTACATGCTATGGCTCGGAACAGGAAGTTCTGTGGTGACTCCTGACTGTCCTGTGTGATGTTGATTAGTCGGTGATATAGGTCCACAGAGCTATCCTCTTTGAAATGGCCTTTCAGAATGGTCCTCAGCTGAGGGAGGGTGAGTTCGGTTTTGATCTCTAACAAGTCACGGAGAGTCAGCCCAGGGCTGATGGCTCGGATTACAGCCTCTATTATCTCCAACTCGCTGTGGCCTTTTCTCACCCCCATATCAATCTGATGCGTAAGATTTATATAAGACAACTTGTCTATCTGCCCCCGTTCTCCTATTTGGCCATTTATCTTAAAGTCTCTGCGTATGGTTACTTCAGGGGGTTGGATTACTGACGGGATTGGGTTTGAAGGTTGACTAGGTCTACTGGGTTCTTTAAGACTTAGTTTCTCACTGAGGCGTGATATCTCTTCCTCAAGCGCTTTTGTGGATGCAGTAAAGCTGGACTGTAAGGCCTGATATTGTTCATGTAAGCTTGCCAATTCAGCAGCATCCTTGTTAGTACTGTCTGCACCTGCACCAGTATGTGACTCCGCCCCTCTCTGCTTCATTTCACTAGAGAGGTCCACTAGTCTGGACAGAAACTGACGTGCTACCTCTTCATCCTCCTTCTCAATTGCTTCATCCACAGTTTCACTAATAAGTCTGATCAGCGCATGCCTCTTTGTCTGGTTTTCAGTGGGGACTTTAGCAATAACACACACCTCTTTTAACTGGTCCAGCCCTAACTGCAGGAGGGTCTCACTCAGCCTGTCTTGCAGTTGCTCAAGCTCCAGTTCCATTGTTGGTCACGTGTTCTCACTCCGCTCCCCACTTCTTCTCCTGACAATGGTGGCAATGGCGCTGATCCCGGGTTTCGGCACCAATATTTGTAGCACACTTGATAAGAATGACACTTACAAGGGCTGGTGTTTTTGTTGTTTTACTCCATCTGTCAAATAGACATTACAGAGGACACGTTTTCAGAGCATGGCTCACTATACGAACGGCAACACTCATCTCCAATTTATACACAATAAGAGCACCAAATATATTCTTCCATAAATTCACATTAGTCTAGCCTACCGCGAGCAAAGCTAAACAGTATATAACGTTACGGAACATGGGGGGATCAAAATAGCAACACACATAGGCCTACCTTCATATTTACACAGTGTGGAGACACTAAACATAGTAAAGGGACAGACTAATCACACCTACAGACAATGTCAAAGCCAAGCTACAGAACAATGGGTTCAGACCGCGGGAGCTATGGCTATGCTAACGTTAGCAACTCGCTAGCAATCTAGCTAACGTTAGCCAGTGATATGACGTTATCAAAATAAATATGAAAGTCCCTTCGTGGGTATTTCTAATAGGCATCCATATCCCACCTACACATCATATTTAATCACCATCTTAATTCCATATGTCTAACTAGTCTGCTTACCTGTCAAATAGACATTACAGAGGACACGTTTTCAGAGCATGGCTCACTATACGAACGGCAACACTCATCTGACGACTCTATGTCCCAGAGTGCACGGCGAGAGCCAGCACTACGTCACACAGGCTAGAAGCAATTAACCTGCAGTGCCCTCCTGTGGCGAGAACCGGCTATCACAACAACACAGCAGACAATTCTCCTCTTTACTATTAGTGAGTGGTCAATGAAGGTAAGTATATAAAATAAAAAATAGATGGGGGGCTACTAAATCCCAAGTACCCCACACATATAACACGAAAAACATTGTTTTTATCATCTCAGGAACTGACCGGTCAACCAGAATTTGATATTAAGCCCTCGCCTGAAGAAGGTATTTAAACACCGAAACGTCACGACTTTGGGCTTAATTGTAATTAAAGGAGAGCATTGATCACGAGGGATGGACAGTAGTTCGGTACGGGAGAGCTCACAAAAGACCCCGGAGACCAAACTATACCCAGTATGATCCCAATGCTTATTATAGCCACCATTATGGTAGACCCACGTTTAACTCCAATAGAGGGTGGAACCCGGGGGGAGTTCAATCCACAAGACGAAGGAAAGCTTCCTGTCCTGGACGTAATAGGATGGCTGTGGGACGTTTTCAACGGCCCCAAAAAATCCGACTCAAAAACAATCCACCTCTCTAAAAGGCACCCGATCTGGAAACCTAGTGTAACCGGTTATTTTCTTGCCCGGTGCGGGATACGATACGGGGTATACTCCACCACAAGGCGACGTCACTAACCGCTCGGCTAAAGGGTCAGACCCGTTAGTTAGGGGCTAACGTGTCTTATTAGTAGTTTACAGTCGTCACCCTCTCCCGGAAGCGCGCCCTCGCGCTTTGTTATTCCCGTCCTCCGAAGAGACTTCTGAGGATCTGCACGCTTCCGGATCCCACCAATGTAACCGGTTATTTTCTTGCCCGGTGCGGGATTCGATACGGCGTGTACTGCACCACAAGGCGACATCACTAACCGCTCGGCTAAAGGGTCAGACCCGTTAGCTAGGGGCTAACGTGTCTTATTAGTAGTTAACACTAGTAAGGAAGATTTATAACTTAATTAGACTTATCCATCACTTGGGGAGTCTCGACCAAAGATAATCCGAACAATGGACTCCCAACCATACAGAGACTAACTCAGTACCTAAGCAACATTATTAAACCTGCGGCTTGCACTCCAAGCACCCAATTATTAGTGGAAGGAAATACAAGACAGTGGGCCATCACCACCCAAATGATTTTAGAGGGCCATTATGAACAGGGTATTGAACATACACTAAAAGAGTTGGAAGGCATGATAGAATTGGATTGGCGACAAGCCTTTCAAGTTGCCACAAGATGGGCACAAAAAAAACTTTAACAAGAGGTTGGAACAGGAAACAATAGACCATGCGCAGATCCTGTTGATTGATCTAGCCGGGGGCCCCCCAGATACACAGAAATTGGAGGTACAAACCGGACGTGCAGATAGGATTGAGGAACCAGGGAGGTCAATTGATATACAAGGGATAGACTCACCTCCACGGATGCTATAGGATGAGGAATTTCCACCGCTATCAAAATTAAACAGGGACACCTCCCCGATCTTCCCAGCTCTCTCTCCTCGGCCTTCTTCAACTACGACCCTAGACAGAAGCCCCAAGGAACAATGGGAAAAGAGTAAGAGAAATAAGAATCCCTGTGTCTTCATAGAAGAACTCCTTTCAGATCTGCACTCCCTGCCATTGCACCCAGGCCCAGTCGTGCAACCCACGACTGAAGTCAGAAGAACTCCAACAGAACCCGTAAGACCTAGAACTTGTATTGTCACGATTCATCCCCCATTGTCCCGTAGCTCTCATGTCCCCGCCCCCAAAGGAGATGGTTGCGCCCGAGATGGAGGCAGCACCTGACGTTGCGCGCCGAGGAGACGCAGTTGCATCACCGGAGGAGGACACGTCAATCTCCAGATGTTCTCCCCCCTCCCCTTTGCAGATCTGATTCCTATGGGGAACTGGAACCAGTATGTAATCCACAGGACAACAAGGGGACCCCACAAAATGACCAAGACGCAGGCACAAGACACAGAGTGGCCTTTAGACGTAACAAAAATGCAAAAGATCTTCTAGTGAAGAGTAAATTGAACCCTCCATATGAAAGAAATTTTTTTTAACCCAAGAAATGGGTACTGATTAATAATACTAAAACAACTTTCAAAACTAAACCCATTATCGACCACAATACAGAAAATTTTGTTTATTTAATTTACTGCATCTAAAGTACTATGCAATGCGTTGGAGAAACCAGAACTTCAATTATGACCCGCTTAGCACAACACAGATATTAACATTCATAAACATAAAGAGACCCACACACATTTGGTAAAACATTTTCTAGACCATGGTCTCTCCAGTTTACGCATTATGAATTTTCAAAGCTACACCATTTTGGACCCATAGAAGAAAATGTATGGGATTTAATTGGAAGGTGAAATTAGGCACACGATTCCCTGTAGGACTTGAGTGGTGGGGCCGCGTTTGACCGTGCACAACGTTAATCCCTATTTGGGATTACGGATTCCTTCACCTTAAATCTCTCTTGGAATTATTAGAAATCAATTTAACTCGGAATGATTTTAAATTGAATTCCCAATTCTATCTACAAGTAAAAGGAACCGCTATGGGCAAAAAATTTGCACCTTCTTATGCAAATAGTTTTATGGCAGACTGGGAGGAAACAGCCCGAAATCCCCTCAAACCACTACTTCCGGTTTTTGGATGATATGGGGGGTATTTGGGCACATTCCAAAGAGGATTTCATTAATCTATTGAATCATCATCATCCTATTAAAATTAAGTATACTTTAGATGACCGATCGGTCAATTTTCTAGATGTGGCGATTTTCAAAGGGCCTAAATATATGTTAAACCAACAATTGGACTTCAAAGTCTATTTCAAAGAAACGGACACCCATGCTCTTTTACATAGAACCAGCTTCCATCCAAAACATTCTTTTAAAGGAATTGTCACATCCCAATTGTTAAGGTTTCACAGAATTTGTACTCTAACATCCGACTTTTTGGAGGCGACAAAAACACTTCTCGGCTTTAAGAACCAGACTACACACGTCATTTTCTTCGAAATAACCTCAAAACATTATTAAAGTATAAATCCCGAGATAATAATAAGATAATCCCATTGACTACTACCTATTCAGCAAACAGTCTAGAAATAAACCAAAAACTTAAACTCAATGTTGACAAATTTATTGGGAACTCGAGGATACTACAGGACTTCCAAGTAATGTCGGCTTTTAGACATAAAAATGTAAAAGATCTTCTAGAAGAATAAATTGAACCCTCTATATGAAAGAACCAAAAAAAATGTTTAGAATTTAAACCCAAGAAATTGGTACTGAATAAAAGCACTAAAACAATTTTCAAAATTAAACCCATTATGGACCGCAATAAAAAAAGTTTATTCAATTTACTGTACCAAATGTGCTATGCAATACGTTGGAGAAACCCGAAATTCAATTATGACCCGCTTAACACAGCACAGATATAACATCCGTACGCATATAGAGACCCACACACATTTGTTAAAAAACATTTTAGAACATGGTTCTTGTTGAACATAATGTGCAGTCTCACATATACAGCCAGTCAGCCACTGTATTATTTACTGCGCTATAAGCAGCTATTTTGGTCCCTGCGGGTATCCATATGTGTGTGTGTGTGTATGACTTCTGCGCATGTGCCATAAAGTTCTCTTCCTGCCCCACCAAGTACGACTGGACGTCTAATGTTTGCTCCTGCAGTCTAACTCTACAAAAGTATATTAACATACCAAACAAGTATGTAGCTAGACATCCGTGACACAAATATGAACAATGCAACAGGTTATGGCCCCAGTGCCATGTCTAGTCAGCGATTTAATAGACTTTTGTTCGACGGCGACGAGAGAGGATACGAGTTATGGGAAACTCGCTTCCTAGCCCACATGGAGTTGAGAGGACTCAGCGAGACTCTACTGAACGTGCCAGTTATCGCTGCGGGCGAAAATGCTGTCCAGTTGAGAGAAGCAGACGTCAAGAAAAACAGAGAAGCGTACGCGGAGCTGGTGCAAGTTTTAGACAACAAGAGCTTGTCACTAATTATGCGGGATGCAGCAGCCGACGGTAGGGCGGCATTGAAGATACTTCGGCAACATTACGCGGGCAAAGGGAAACCACGCGTGGTGAGTTTATATTATGAACTCTCAGCTCTTCGCATGGAAAGCAACGAGACCGTCACGGAGTATATTGTTCGTGCAGAGACAATATTCTCGTCGTTGAAAGGAGCCGACGAGAACATAAGTGACGGGTTGCAAGTGGGAATGGTAGTGAAAGGACTGCCGGACTCTTTCAAACCGTTCGTGGTTCATATTACTCAGAGTAGTGACAGCCTGACATTCAGTGAATTTAAGGCAAAACTAAGGAGCTTTGAAGACACAGAAAGGTACAAGCCGAGTAATGGTGATGACGGGGACAGTGTGATAAGAGCTGCCACAGCAGCCACCACCTCTCGTGGAAGAGGTAGAGAGAGAAAAAGCATGGCCGAAATTGAGTGCTTCAGATGCCACAAAAAAGGGCATATGTCTCGAACATGTACGAGCATGCCTGAACCAAGAAGAGCGGAACGCAGGAGAGACGCGCGAGGCCGGGGGAAGCAGCGAGACGCCATCGCGGGAGTGACCGGAGCAGAGCAGGGTGCAGCGGGGGACCAGGACGGACGCTGGGGAGCGCACCGAGAGACAGACGGCACCCACCGAGAAATAGAGGCGGACGCCGATGACCGGGAAGGCAGGTCATATTGCTTCAAGATGAAAGAGGACACCAGGCCGGTGAGGCGGACTGTCAACAACAGAGGTTTGATGGTCGACTGTGGCGCGACGTCACACATGATAAATGACTTTACAAAGTTCAAAACAGTCGATAAAGGCTTTAAGCCCAAGAGTCACGTGATTGAACTTGCAGACGGGACAAAGGCTACCGGAGTTGCCAAGGCCAGAGGAGAAGCTGAAGTCACCTTAATTGACAGCGAAGGAAGAAAGGTGACAGCACGACTGAAGAGGGCCCTGTATATCCCGACGTTTCCTCAGGACATTTTTTCCGTTAAAGCAGCCTCAAGTAACGGAGCAGAAATCCACTTCAAGGAAGGTGAAAATTGGATGGGGTATAAAAACGAGGGTACCAAGTTTAACATTGAAGTATTTGGGAAACTGTATTATTTGTCTACAGCTAATAATACTGATGATAATGTTGACGGATACAAAGGATGTCATGATATTGAAACGTGGCACAGAATCGTTGGTCATTGTAACTTAGATGATGTTTCAAGACTAGAAGGTGTAGTTGAAGGAATGATGATTAAGGGGAAAAATGACAAATCTAACTTAAACTGTGAAACATGTACACAAGGAAAATTTGTGGAGTCTAGAAATAGACAGGCTGATAGCAAAGCTAAAGGAATACTTGAACTAGTTCATACAGATCTGTGCGGCCCGATCGAGCCTACTGATAAAGATGGGTATAAATACACCATAGCTTTCACAGATGACTATAGCAGTATGACATGGACATATTTCATGAGGTCAAAGAGTGATACAGCTAAGGCTACCGAAAAATTCTTAGTTGACACTGCCTCCTTTGGGCAGGTGAAAACCATTAGGTCTGACAATGGTACCGAGTTCCCTGGAGGATGTTTCCAAGATCTGCTGAGAGAAAATAAAATTAGTCACCAAACTAGTGCCCCCTACTCGCCGCATCAGAACGGCACGGCAGAACGAAACTGGAGAACATTATTTGACATGGCACGATGTATGCTGCTAGAAAGTAAGATGCCAAAACAGCTATGGAGGTTTGCGGTGCAGACAGCTGCACAGATACGCAACAGGTGCTATTGTAAGCGATTAAAGCAAACCCCATACAGTGATTTCACAGGGAAAACACCAAATATTTCCCATATGATGGTTTTTGGCACTGAGTGCTATGCCTATAGACAAGACAAAAAGAAACTGGATCCAAGGTGCGAGAAGGGCATTTTCATAGGATATGATAAATACAGCCCTGCATACAATGTATATTATCCAAAAACAGGAAAAGTGTCAAAGCATAGATTAGTTAAGTTCATACAGAAGAACAACAGAGACTGCCAGACACATATGAGGATATAGACTCATACGAGCCTGATGTAGTACCAGTTAGGACTGATGAGCAGCCCCAGATTACAGGTACAGGAGGTGAAAGTGGTACACTTTCTAATAACCAGGGGGATAGTGAGGGCAGAAACCGCTACCCAACTAGAGAGAGGAAGACCCCAAAATATCTTGAAGAATACCAGTGTAAAGCAGAATGTACTGACGAGCAAGATGTGGATTATTTTTATAGAGCTGTATTTGGGGTACCAAACACATTTAAGGAAGACCTGTTTTTCTTTTCATGTAAGTCTGTAAAGGTGAGCCTGAGTGAGGGTGTTGAACATAATGTGCAGTCTCACATATACAGCCAGTCAGCCACTGTATTATTTACTGCGCTATAAGCAGCTATTTTGGTCCTTGCGGGTATCCATGTGTGTGTGTGTATGACTTCTGCGCATGTGCAATAAAGTTCTCTTCCTGCCCCACCAAGTACGACTGGACGTCTAATGTTTGCTCCTGCAGTCTAACTCTACAAAAGTATATTAACATACCAAACAAGTGTGTAGCTAGACATCCGTGACATAAATATGAACAATGCAACAGTTCTCCAGTTTACGGTTCTTCAAAGCAACGCAATGTGGACCCATAGTAGAAGAAAATGTATGGAATTGAAATGGATTATGAAATTAGGGACACGATTCCCTGGAGGACTTAATGTATAGTGGGGCTGCAATCGAGCCACCTAGTTGATGGACCGTGCAAAACGTTAATCCCAATTTATTTGGGTTTACGGATTGCTTTTACCTAACCCTACATCAGAAATGCCATTGCTGTGGTTTGCTTGACTACTGCCAAGAGTTAATCCCACAGAGAATACCATAGCAACAGCGACTGTCTTGGCGGTTGCCAAGCTAACCATGGCAATGGCATTTCTGATGGAAAGTACAGAGCTTCTCGCTGTCAAAGGTTTGGATAAAATTAAGACAGCTCTTTCAACACGTTTGGGTTGGGTTTGTGTTCGGGTAAAGGTTTTACCTGCTCAGGCAGAAAATACCACAGCAAGAGAATAACTTAGCAGTAGCAGCGCTAACCACGGCAATGGCATTTCTGATGGAAAGTACTAAGCTTCTCGGAGTGATAGTTTCGGATCATATTAACGTATGCTCTTTCTACAGTGTTTCGGTTTGGTTAGGGTAAAGGTTTTACCTGCTCAGGCAGACAATCCCACAGCAACAGAGACTAAAGGCCCAAACATACTCGGGCGGACCGTACGCGGAGCGGACTCCGCCGGACTAAAAGCGGACGTCCGCAAGCCATGTGCGCGCGAAACTCAGATTTTACGACCGCGATGAGTCCGCGCCGCGTGCAAGTGTCACGCAAAAGACTGCTCGCCATGTATTTTTCACATCGACCTCCAATAAATGTGACACCGATCTAGATTTTGGATTTGCCGCCATCGTGTGGTGGAACAAAGAAAGCCGGAGCGTCTGATGATGGAGGCGAGCTTTGAGGAGAGACTGGCAGGCGAGGTGCGAAAGTACCCACACCACCGTCTCTTCGGTTTATTTTCTTGTAGAGCCAACAGGCAGAGTGTCTCTCCCTCGTCGTCAGTGTCGGACGCCATGACAGAAGAGTGTAAACAGCGCGCAATAATTGTGGGTAATGTAGTGTTTCATGGACAGATTTACAGGAAACTACAACGCGGAAGTGCGCTCGACTATGGAAGCCCAAATGACTGCGGACGTTTCCTCGCGGAGTCCGCTCCGCCCGAGTATGTTTGGGCCTTAACTGTTCGTCGTAGCCAAGCTAACCACAGCAATGGCACTGCTGATCTAAAGTACCTAGCTTCTCGGATTAATAGTTTCGGATAAAATGCACGGTGGCTCTACGTTTCACTTAAAATAAATTTAATCTGCTCAGACGGACAACCCCGCAGAAATACCACAGCAACAGAGACTCTCCGTGGTAGCCAAGCTAACCATGGCAATGGCATTTCTGAAGAACAGAGTTTCTCCGAGTGAAAGGTTTTCATAAAATTAACAAACGTCTGTCTTTTGGTTAGGGTTGGGTTAGCGAAAGGGTTTTATCTGCTCAGGCAAACAATCGCACAGAGAATACCATAGCCACAGAGACTAACTCTTCGCAGTGGCCAAACTATCCACAGCAATGGCATTTCTGATGGAAAATACCAAGCTACTCGTAATGACGTTTCTGGATGCAATTAACGGATGGCTCTTTTTACGTTTCACTTAAGGTAAAGTTTGATCTGCTAGGGCGGACAGTGCCAAAGCGCTGGTTTGGAGATATCCCCAGGATTAGGAGAGAGTTTAATGGGTTAAATGTTGATGTTTTTCCTTCTTTACAACGGATCTCCCACTGTCTTGTATCTTGATTAGCTTATCCCGTTTTAAACTTGAAAAGTTCTTGGTGGGGTTTGGAGCATTATAAATGATTTTTTTTAAAAAACTTAAATTCACTGCTATGGCAGTTTGTTTTTTGGGTTAGGTTTAAATGAAATTAACTGATGGCTTTCTCCATTTTTTCCTTTACCATTCAGAGCACGCTCTTCAACTCAAAAGCACAGAGCTTGTGATTAAACCACTTCTCTGTACCTGCTTCATGCTCAGGAAGAAGCACCACAGCTCATCATGGTGGGTGGCGGGACTCACTTTAGAAACACATTTCTCAAGAACTACAGAAATGATCCCTTAAAATGAGATTAGGTTTGGATAAACTCAATGGATGGCTCTACTTCTTTAGGTTATGGTAGGGATAGGGTAAAGGTTTCATCTGCTCTGAAAGACAATCCTACAGAGAATACGGCAGCAATAGAGACTAACTTCACGGTAGCCAAGCTAACCACGGCAATGGAATGGAATCATTTTAGAAACACATTTTTCAAGTTAAGAACTCGTGAAATGATCGCTGAAAATCTAGTCTTCTGCATCTTTTGTTTAGGGTGAAGATTAGGGTTAGGTTTGGATAAACTCAACGGATGGGTCTTCCGGTTAGGGTTGGGGTTTTATCTGCTAAGGAAGACAATCCCACAGAATCCCACAGCAACAGAGACTGGCTGCATGAGCAAAAAAAAAGCAAAAAACAAACAAAACCCTTTACCCTAGTCCTACACCAACCCTAACTGAAAAATGTAGAATGAGCTATCCGTTAATTTTATCCAAACCTTTCATACCGAGAAATTGGTACTTTCTATCAGAAATGCCATTGCCGTGGCTATCTTGGCAACCGCCAGGTCGGTCTCTGTTGCTATGGTATTCTTTGTGGAATTAATTCTTAGGAGTCAAGCTAACCACGGCAATGGCATCTCTGATTGAAAATATTGAGTGTCTCGGAGCTTTGGCATTTCCCTACTCTAATAAATATTAAATACCTGTTAGTAACATACTGATGCACTCATATCAGCATTCAAAAGAGGTAAGAATCACATATCTATGCAGACCTAAAGACTTGTTATAGAATACTACATGATCTGTCAGCTGTGGCGGAGCCAGAGCAGGGGCATGGAGGCGGTCGCCCCAGGGCCCACAGGGTCAGGGGGCCCCGTTTGGAGCACTGTTGTCGAGTTTACGAGGGTCTCGGGACTCCGACGCATTCAGTGACACACTCGTAAAGTCGGCTAATGATAAAAAATACAGTGCAGTACGGGGCCCCTATACATAGATATGAACGGCCCCTATAAAGGCTATACGACTATTCATGAATGCGTCGGAGCTGTGATCCAGCTGTGGTTGGTTGTGAGGTATAACTGCGTCACACTGCCAGAAGGGGGAGTGAGTAAGCGTTTGTTAAAATGACTATCGCAAGGGTTCATCGAGAAGCCCCGCCCCATTTGTGATGAGACCCACGCTCCGCCCCTGTCTGCCAGTGTATGTGATGGTTATCACAAAAATAACCATGAAACGTTTATTTGTGGTTTTATATTCTCTATAAGTCTAGTAAACTCCTCACAAATGGGCAGAGCTAAGAATAGTGATTTCTTTGGAATGAAAAGGTAATTGATTTTTTAATATTTCTTAGAAATCAACTTGGACTATTGCACAGATATACCTTCCAGTGCCAAGAAGATGTTTTATTGTTTCATCACCAAAACTGATGGTTAATACAGACAATGTTTCTTTTTCAAAGAAGGGGAATTACAAAAAAAAAAAAGACAAGCCAAAAAAAACTAAACTTTTCAGGGATGAACTTCAGAAAGATCACTTGGTACTTGAAAAGGGATTACTTTTCCAACATGGATACTGGTACAATATGTGAAGAGTGAACAAGGTAGACGATGTCAAAAAAAACAACAACAAAAAAAACAATAAAATACCATAAAAATAAAACACTTAACGACTAAACTTTATGATGACAAAAGAAAAAAAAAGGATTGGATTGCACTGCGGCATCTCTTCCCCAAAAATTCCCACAGACGAGCATTGCACCATGCAGCATCGTTACCCAAGTAATGCAGAGCCTTGGTAAAAAAAATATATATATATATATAAAAAAATCTACTACTACTACTTTCGGCTGTTCCCGTTAGGGGTCGCCACAGCGGATCATCCGCTTCCATTTCTTCCTGCCTTCCACATCTTCCTCTATAATAATAATAAGAATAATAGCATTTATCTAGTGTGCTGTCTTCACTTAAGGGTACTGAGATATACTGTTGTGATAAGCCTTGGTTAGGTAGACATGGCCTGCTGTGTGTTTAAATGTTTTTTTGGTTTTCCCTTTCCAGCTCTCATCATTGGGCCAGGTGTTGTATTCAGATTCCCCTTGACAGCTGTCCTCTGTTATGCCCTGGGAACTTTTTATGAATTCATTTTTGATGAAATGATCTCCTGTGCCAAAGCGTATGAAGTGCAGCTGGGAGGTGACAGTGTAAGGTACTTTTGTGGGGCGAGTGTGTGCTGCAAAAGCTAGATACTCATACTCTGACTCCTATCTCTTGTCAGAACATGTAGAATAGTATGATACTCAAGGACAATAAGCCCCAAATTCAATTACCTGTCCCTGGGGGAGTTTAAAGATGTCACACACCGATACAGAATCCCCGATGTGTGTGTGTGTGTGTGTGTGTGTGTGTGTGTGTGTGTGTGTGTGTGTGTGTGTGTGTGTGTGTGCGCGCGCGCGCGCGTGTGTGTGCATGTGTGTACTAGGGGTCATAGAATTATTCTGTAACCTGGTATCCTCTATGGATGCTACTGAACAGTCACTGCACAATGGATTCACTTCCCAGTTGCAGCTTAAAAGCCTTTGGTTGAGTAATACCCATGCACCTACCATCTATGAGGATGGGTAAACTAACTTCCACACCAGATCAACTGACTTTCTGAGAAAGGAACTGATGGCCAGGAGAGACGCTGGTCTCTTGGTCCTTGGGGTAGAGACCAGGAGTGTTGTGCTGAGAGCCACTACACACACTGTTGATTTAGTGGAACAGAGGCTCAGGAGGTAGAAGAAAGGGATGTTTGGGTGATGAGAGAGGGAGTGAGGGAGTTATGGATGAGAAAAAAGCACATTGTCAGATACTATCAGTCTCCCAGAAGAAACAACATCAAGTCCCCTCAGCACCTGTCTCTGTGTGACATTACCCATGCCTGTATGACTGCAGCACAGGCCAGACCAGCCCGTCTGAACACCAATCATCCGACTCACCCGTCTCGCCTGCTCCACTGAAATGAAGCTGTCATCTGTGTCCAGGCTTTCTCAGCAGCTCGGGCCGGGTGTCACTCCATAAGGAGAGATTGATGCTCTTATGTTTTACTCGCCTATGCAGCATGGCTCCTGTGGCTGAAATGGCTGATTTGAGAATTGATGAAGTTGAGACAGCTCTGACTGGGCAGGAAGATAAGTCTTCATTATGCTGCAAAACGCTCCAAAAACATTATCATTAGTCTCCAAAAACTGAATGGCAAACCCCCATCCAGCGCTAACGGCCATGTCTGGCTTGTTATTCTAAAAGCAGAATGTCCCACCATGTGCTCAGCGACCATCTTATTTGATTTAGCCAGATGGCTTTGAGACAGCTGATGAATTGTGTAATGCGTCTTTAAAGAGTTCTCAATATATTCCACAAAGGTAAAATGGCATCTTCAATAAACCTGACACCAGGAGATGTCATTACCCAGCAAACATCAATATCACTCTGAAACACAACACACTCTGGTCACGTGAAAGTCAACTGGCTTGTATCTAAGCAGGAAGAGGTTATTTGGGGATTACATTACTTAAACAGAATCATGTGTTCCATTAACAATGACTTCAGAAGTAAGTCTGCAAACCTAATTCCACCCGTAACTGGGTACTATTCAATAACCTGCAGCCCCGTGATGGTACTGTGACAAAATACTAATATGAAAATACTACTATGTGTTTCAAGTGGGAGGAGGAAAAAAAGCTCATCTGAATGTCTTGTTACTTGGTGTGTGGTGCCCCTTAGGAAGTAATGTTTGAAATAATGTTTGAGGGAAACAAATATCTAACTAGCTTTTTACTTAAAAAAGTTTATTAGATGGCTCCCAAATAAATAAATATTTGAAAAGAATATGAAAGAAATATCAAACTTATTAATGTGTTTCTCTTCAAGAGACGATATGAAATGTGGATGCCATACAAAAAATGTGTTACGTTATCAAGCTGTAAGACAAACAATATATAGGTTAAACTGTCAGAGTGCTGTTCAGTGACTCACAAGGAATATGTTTGGAGAAATTAAGTTGGGACTGGTTTGGATCTTTATCTTACTTCAATCTGCAGCAGGGCTTCTTCTCCCTGGTGAAGCAACTCCACATCCTCCTTACTGATCTCAGACAAGATGTTCTGATCGTCCCACTTGCAGCTCTCTATCCCTGCAAGCTGAGGACCAGCCTTTCTGTAGACTCTGCAGTCACACATACACTCACTGGCCACTTTATTAGGTACACCTTGCTAGTACCGGGTTGGACCCCCCTTTGCCTTCAGAACTGCCTTAATCCTTCGTGGCATAGATTCAACAAGGTACTGGAAACATTCCTCAGAGAGTTTGGTCCATATTGACATGATAGCATCACGCAGTTGCTGCAGATTTGTCGGCTGCACATCCATGATGCGAATCTCCCGGTCCACCACATCCCAAAGGTGCTCTATTGGATTGAGATTTGGTGACTGTGGAGGCCATTTGAGTACAGTGAACTCATTGTCATGTTCAAGAAACCAGTCTGAGATGACTCGAGCTTTATGACATGGCGCGTTATCCTGCTGGAAGTAGCCATCAGAAGATGGGAACACTGTGGTCATAAAGGGATGGACATGGTCAGCAACAATACTCAGGTAGGCTGTGGCATTGACACGATGCTCAATTGGTACTAAGGGGCCCAAAGTGTGCCAAGAAAATATCCCCCACACCATTACACCACCACCAGCCTGAACCGTTGATACAAGGCAGGATGGATCCATGCTTTCATGTTGTTGACGCCAAATTCTGACCCTACCATCCGAATGTCGCAGCAGAAATCGAGACTCATCAGACCAGGCAACGTTTTTCCAATCTTCTATTGTCCAATTTTGGTGAGACTGTGTGAATTGTAGCCTCAGTTTCCTGTTCTTAGCTGACAGGAGTGGCACCCGGTGTGGTCTTCTGCTGCTGTAGCCCATCTGCCTCAGGGTTCGACGTGTTGTGCGTTCAGAGGTGCTCTTCTGCATACCTCGGTTGTAATGAGTGGTTATTTGAGTTACTGTTGCCTTTCTGTCAGCTCGAACCAGTCT
This sequence comes from Lampris incognitus, assembly GCF_029633865.1. Classification (NCBI taxonomy): domain Eukaryota; kingdom Metazoa; phylum Chordata; class Actinopteri; order Lampriformes; family Lampridae; genus Lampris; species Lampris incognitus. The sequence continues at coordinate 41,059,871 of NC_079219.1, forward strand.
GGCCATTCTCCTCTGACCTCTGGCATCAACGAGGCATTTTTGCCCACAGAACTGCCGCTCACTGGATATTTTCTCTTTTTCGGACCATTCTCTGTAAGCCCTAGAGATGGTTGTGCGTGAAAATCCCAGTAGATCAGCAGTTTCTGAAATACTCGGACCAGCCCGTCTGGCACCAACAACCATGCCGCGTTCAAAGTCACTTAAATCACCTTTCTTCCCCATTCTGATGCTCGGTTTGAACTGCAGCAGATCGTCTTGACCATGTCTACATGCCTAAATGCATTGAGTTGCTTCCATGTGATTGGCTGATTAGAAATTTGCGTTAACGAGCAGTTGGACAGGTGTGCCTAATAAAGTGGCCGGTGAGTGTACATCCACACAGTAAATCACATATGCAAACACAAATGAAACAAAAGGAGAAAAAAATGCATCGAGTTTAGGCTTTTTTATTTTGTTGCATAACTAATGCATTCCAATTATTTCCGTCTGACTCCTTCGGTATTGGGCCAGTGTGGTTCAGAGCAAAGTAATAACCCTAGCTGAATCATTGTTATCTGTGTACTGGCCATGATCTTACTCATAGTTCTTCAGCCGACCCCACAACATTCTGCTCACACCTTCACATACATTCACAGAATAATAATAATTAAAAAAAAATCATAATTTACAGAGATGATGAAGACACCCAAGACTATAATCATTTCCCAGAAACCTTGCACTATGTTTAGTGGGAGAAACAATTCTCCCACTAAACGTTGAGTTCAGATGAACTGATTCACCTTTCTGGGATTTCCTTCCCTGGATTATTGAGCATGCATTTTTGCGCCAATGTGATCACTGGCACAGCACACTTCAAAGCAGGAGCACACTGCTTTGGGTATTTGATGTCAATAAATAAATAAATAAAACGCCTTGAAGCACACATCATCTACCCCAATGGATGTGCTTTGCTCCAAGTTGTGTCCTTAAATAAACAAGCCGTTTTTATTGCTGTCAGTGGCCTCGTCCACTTGTAAGGCGAAACGTTTGTCTTTCAGTTTTTCAGTGAGTTGTTCTTCAAGGTCATTTGAAATGTCGCATATATGTCTTGCAGCTGTACCACCGGACGGAGGGACAGACAGCCTTCAATTGTCTCGTCAAACATAGTGGACACCATATCTAAAGCCGCGGGAAGCATGAGCTCCTCTGCTAGTGTGTGTGGTTTCTTGCACTGGGCAGTTGTGTAAGTGACTTTGTATGATGCCGTTGGTGCTTTGTTGTTCACCGATGCAGCTTTTACAAAGCAGTGTTGCTGCTGACGGTATGCACCAAGTTCTCTGGAAGAACTCGAGTGGCTTATTGACGTGACTGGGGTGTAATGTCTCTAAGTGTCTTCTTAATTTGTTTGGTCTCATACTACCAGCTGCCACCAGTGGTCTCTCCTCATCTCCCATCACATTCCCTGTGACCCCAAGACAGAGATAGGCTTCGTCATATGTTCTTAACTTGTTTTTTGGTTGATTACCGTCAGCTAAGCACTTTGTTTTTTTTGTCTCGGGAGCACCGTGTTGTGTATAAGTCACAACAGTGTGACTGTAGTCTAGGACACTGCAGCCACAACACACCGCCTGTCTTTCATTTCGTCCCGGTCAAATATCTCTCCATTCTGTGAACTTACATATTTTCCTCCTCCTCCTCTTCCTCCTTCTCCTCCTCCTCCTTCTTCTTCTTCATCTTTTTCTTCTTCTTGATGGCGGCTGAGCAGAGAATCTTTTCGTAGCTCTGCTTCGTTATAACCCCAAGGTTATACAATTAGACGATTGTATCGACATCAAACGGCTGGATTTCAAGCTGTTAAAATGCCAAATTCAAAGAAACCTGTTGAGGGTCGCCCTTCGAGTACTTTAGCTCCCCCTAATCGACTTGAAAACACAGGACACGACTACTGCATGTCGGTAGATCCGAACGCTAACTGCAGCAAGAGGGAACGGGAACAAGACTCTCCACCAAATACTCTTCCACCAAATACTCCCCACCAAATACTCTCCACCAAAGAACGCGGAGAAAAGTCAGAGGAAGAGAGAAGTGAGGTCTCCAATAGAGTAATCTTGGAAGCCATACGAGACGACGTACGAGAGTGGATGACCAGTTGGTGGAGATCAAGGACCAATTGAAACGGAACAGCACCATGATAGCGAACCTGGCGAAAATCACACAAGTCAACTCGGAAGACCTCGCCGAATGTAAGGAAATAATCAAGTTGATGGAAAATGACATCGACCAGCTTCGGAAAGTGAATGCTGAGATAAAAATGAAGGCGAAGGAGTAAGACAAATAGAGGAGAAGGTGGTGTCTCAAGATTAAAGGATGGAAGGAGAAAAAATCAGAGCGGAGACAATCCGACTCCTGAAAAGCATTGTTCCGGACTTGGGTTCGAAGTTGGAGGTTGCAGTTGATGTGGTGCATCGTGTCTGAAGGAAAGAAGATGGCAAACATCGCCAAATTATTATTTTGTTCTCCATGCGCAATGTGAAGGACGGGATTTGGAAACGCACTAAAGGCTCTCCCGTGTGTAAAGAGGCCGGAGTGCGTTTCGCAGAGGATCTGACCCGCGAGGACCTGATGGAGAGACAACTTCTCTCGCCTCAGATCGAGAAGGCAAGACAGGCCAATAAGGTTGCATACTTCAGAGGTCCCTTTGCCTACATTGAAGGTCGCATGATCACAGCTTAAAGAAGAGTCAGAAGGATACTTCATGATAATCATCGCCAAGGCGCCATTTCGTCACTCTGCTCGTCATGTGCATTGAGAGAAAAGTGTTCTGGAGACACACCTGAAGCCCCTTCGCCTCTATGGAAGGACGCATGTTTACAACATGAAATACACCCATTATACGTTATTAAATAGTCAGAATCACATTAGATGTCACTGACTAATTAATTTGGGCGTTTCATTCGCTCTTTCTGCCTTTTTCCACACAATAGTCTACAATCCATCTGTTATTATATATACTTTAGTTCAGTAGAGTTGTTAAATGTTATTTTTGAATATTCATATTTATTTTTGTTCCTTAAATACCCAGGGTTGAAAAGACAATGTTAAAAGAAAAGCCTTATTTATTTTCTGTAAAGGGCAAATGTTTAACTGTCTCTTTCTTCAAGGGACTCACTCATGCGTCGCTGAAGCCAGTGTCTGGTCTAATCAGTGGGGTGACTCTATTATTCAGCCATGGTTCCAACCGTTCTGGAGGATGTGCAATATGTTTGAATAATTTTCCTGGTAAAGTTGTCACACACAGCGCTGATACCAATGGACACTGGTTAGCTGTAGCGTTGGATATAGACAATTTATTTTTTAATGTAGTCAATATATATGGGTATAATAATTATAAAGAAAACAGTAAGCTCCTTTCGAAAACCAAAGGTGTTATGGTTGAATTGAAATCGTCCTTCCCTACTGACTACGTGTTAGTAGGCGGCGACTTCAATTTAACGCATGATGAGTGGCTTGATAAGTGGCCATCCAATTATGCTAATTTTCATTACAACCCAGCTATTTTACAATTTAACATGGACAACCATTTGCGTGATATTTGGAGAAATTTAAATCCAAACGTAAAACAGTTTTCTTGGATTAAACCTGATGCAAGCACCAAGTCCAGAATTGATTTTTGGCTTGGTACAGAGGCAGTGACGAGAGCTACATTTAATTCTTCCTTCGCACAGGCCCCCTTAACTGTCCATTGTTTAGTCTTGGTAGTTTAGAATCCAGTCATGAAGCCTGTCAACTCCAAAGGCTATTGGACGTTTAATGATGATCTATTGAAAAATGAGGAATATTGTGCCAATATTAGACGACTGATTTCTGAAATTAAAAATGATGTTCAGCTCGCATCTAACTGCAGCAAACGGGAGTTTCTGAAATACCGAGATTCTAGAGCACTCTATCGGCTTCAGTAAAAAGCTGTGCAAACAAAACAGAGAATATGAATGTGCATTGCTAAATGACATCTGCATGTACACTTATAATAATCAGGACAATAACAACAATAATGAACAGAGTGACGATCTTGTTGCATTGCAGTCTAGGTTAGATGGGCTTTACGTTAAAAAAGCCCAAGGAGCATATGTGAGATCTCGGGCCAAGTGGATGGAAGAAGGCAAAATAATTCTGCTTACTTCGTTCAACTTGAAAAAAAGGAGACAGATAAAACAACACAATACATTAGCTTATTATTGATGGGTCTGAATCCTCTGAGCCAAAGGACATAGCAAATGAGGTATTTAGTATCTATAAGTCACTATACTCCTCTTCATTTTCTGACTCTGGTTCTATGCAGTTTTTTTTTACAAGATTAAAGGTCACCTGCCTAGCATTGATCAACCCTTCAAGGATTTGTGTGATTCAGACATTCTTATGGAAGAATTGAATTATGTTGTCCGAAAAATGGCTACAAGTAAATATCCTGGCTCTGATGGTCTTACTACAAGTTTGTTCAAATGTTTTTGGTCAGATATTAGATAATTATTACTAAATGCAATAAAGGACTGCATAGAAAGAGAGGAACTAACCCTAACTATGAAACAAGGAGTAATGATATTGATCCCTAAACCGGGGAAAGATAAAAGTATTCTAATTTAAGGCCTATCACTTTGCTAAATACAGACTATAAGATTCTGTCAGGAGTGTTAGCTGCCAGACTGAAAGAAGGCATAACACAAATAATTAGTGAAACACAGACTGGTTTTATCAAGGGAAGATTTATTCACAATCGCATCTGTCTGGTTCTGGATCTACTAGATTACATTGATTTAGTTGAAGATGATGGGTTCTTTCTGTTTCTAGATTTTCACAAAGCATTTGATTCTGTTGAGAACCCTTTCATCTTACAAGCCCAATATCATTTTGGCTTTGGAGAAAGGTTTGTTGGTGTCATAAGCATGTTATACAAGGATATAAACAGTTGTGTGTCCTTACCTGACGGTTTCTACCTGACATTTGGTGTTAAGAGAGGCATTAGACAAGGTTGCAGCAGCTCGCCTTTGTTACTCATTATTGTAGTAGAATTACTTTCCATTCTATTTAAAAATTATAACATTGAGGGCCTAGATGCCTTGGGCAATTAGTTCTTGCTAAGCTAACTTGCAGAAGACACCACACTCTTCTTAAAAAAATGCCTCCCAGATCCCCATGGCACTTAAATCAGTTGAGCTCTTCACTAAAGCATCAGGTTTAACTCTGAATATAAGCAAATGTGAACGTCTTGTTAGGGTTTGTGGAAGACCCCAAGCGCACGACACCAGACAGAGATGGGGTTAGCCGAAAACTGGCGTACTTTATTCCTTACACGTACAAATAGTCAAACACAGGAAGGCAATGAGCGACAAGAAAAACGGAAAGTCCAAGGGGAAAAACTCGCGGGTAATCCAGAACGGGAACACGGCAGGATACCTCCACGGGGAAACTTTGCAAGGGAAAACAAACCAAGGGCTGGGGTGTACGGTGTCCCTGAGAAAGGTGAAGATACATCCAAGGACATAATTTCCAGCGTTCCCCGTGAAAATTGATTTCAGGTCCATGTGCACAATTCCTTTTTGTTCCAACATAGCTTTCATTATGATTATCTCTCTTTCATAATTATGTTGGGTAAAAAAAAATACATGTTCCACTGTCTCTTGTTGGTGGCAGACATCACAGTTCCCAGTTTGATGTTTCCTGATGAGTTGCAATGAGAATTCAGTCTAGTATGCCCTAATCTTAACCTGCTAATGATGTTCTGTTCTCTCCTGCTCTTCCCCCAAGTCCTTTCTACTCTTACTTCCTGTTAGATCCAGTACAGATATTGTCCTTTTTACACTGTTGTTCCATAATGTCAGCCATTGTGCCTTAATTTTATGTCTAATGAATGATTTTGTTTCTGCTTTACTGATTGGTACTGACAGTTCTACATGACTCGCTGTTAAATTAGTTGATCCACTGTTTAATTTCCCCTAATACCTACATGAGCTGGTATCCACAAAAACTGGACATATATTCCAAACCTAGCAATCCTGTATAATATCTGTAATATTTCAAACAAAATATTTTGCCAACAGTTTGAAGAATTATTTTTTAAATTAATTAAGGCTGCACTGGAGTCTGACAAATTAAAACTCGCCATGGTTGTATTTCTTCTACCAACTGAAGAGCTAATGAGATAGCCATTATCTCCACACTATACACCTCTAAGTGATCACTTGCTCACTTTTTCACTCTGACCTTTAATTCGGGAACATAAAATGCACAACCGGTTTTTCCATTCTCTGGATTTTTGGATCCATCAGTAAATATATTGTAGCGAATTCGGGGGGCAACCACAGGAACTGCCGCAGTCGGGACGCGAACCCGTATCCGCTCGACTAAAGGGTCCGACCCGTGAACGGCTAACGTGTCTACTTATCCATGCACGTTACACTAACCCCCTCCTTCGGGAAAGCGCGTATCCCACTTCTGACACCAAGTGGCGAATTCAGCCGGACCGTCACAGCCGGGATGCGAAACCGTGGCTCCTTCACCACGGGTGACAACGTTAACGAGTCGACTAAAGGGTCCGACCCGTTAGCCAAGGGCCAAAATGTCTACTTATCCATGCACGTTACACTACCCCACTCCTTCGGGAAAGCGCGTCCGCGAGTATCCCACTTCTGACACCAATGAAGCGAATTCGGGGGGCAGTCCGATGCGTGAAGGAGCTAATATGCTTAAGTGCGGGGACGCGCTTCCCGAAGGAGGAGGGGTAGTGTAACGTGCATGGATAAGTAGACACGTTGGCCCTTGACTAACGGGTCGGACCGTTTAGTCGACTGGTCAACGTTGTCGCTTGCCAAGTGAGAGACACGGGTTCGCGTCCCGGCTGTGGCGACGGTCCCGCACTGCCCCCTGAATTCACTACATTGGTGTCAAAAGTGGGATGCGCGCGGACGCGCTTCCCGAATGAGGAGAGGCATCGGTGACAAGAGTAGACAACTGCAATGTGGACATTTGCATGGAATTAACAGAGGGCCCTTTTAAAATTAGATTTAACGCCCTTATGTGTAGCATCAGAAACGAACATGCACAAAATGCAACGACCTTAAGCCGCCACATTTGGTCATTGGTAGAAGAAAAAAAGTCAGTTATTCTGTCTCATGGAAAATCCTTGCAAAGAGTAGTGCATATTCAGTTAGAGGTAAAAGATGTAACCTGTGCTTGGCAGAAAATTATTTTGTTATTTGCAGACCTGATATGTCCACCTTGATAATAGAAACGAATTGGCCACCAGTCGTAGACACCGGAAAAAAAAATCTCCTTTGCATTTATAAGTAAATTGTCTATATTATCCCCCCTCCCCCATTAGATGATACATGTAACGGGGGCAGTCCTATGGTGTTCTATGCTGGTCAGCCTGCTGCACGCCCGTCACTCTCATCGTTAGCTCTGCGTTGTGTTCTAGTTGGGTGGGGCCCCAGGTGTTGTTGGGGGGGCCCTCAGTCTCTCATCATCATCATCATCATCATGATCAAGGAAGGAGGGGGGACACACAGGACTCTATTTGGCCCACCTTGCCATTGATGTTCTGTACGAAATCACAGGAAAGAAAAGGAAATAGAATGTTGTCTGTCTCATAACATACAGTCACCTCTCAGCTCTATAGCCAGCGCGAGCTGAATTCTTCTTTCCTTGTGGTTTCAAACCCTTCGACAAACGTCCAGTCCTCCAGCTGGAGCGGTGTTTTTTACGGACGTGGGGGTTGAAGCTCAACCACTGCCCGGACTTCACTCGTGTGCGTTAGAAGGAGAAACCGTCCACGGGACTCCGATGTAAGAAAGGATAAACAAGTATTTTATCCCACAGCTTGCAGTATCTTCTTACAGGGATACTCAAGGTTACGTTCTCCTCAACCAGCAAAACTGTGCTACGGTAAGAAACACGCGTGGCTCGGCTCGGTCGCTGCTTGACACTCCCCCCACAAAACAAAAATGGCCTCTCCCGCGTTCCCTCTTCCGTGTACCCACAATACCTCTCTCTTAAAGCGACAGTACAGGTATATGACGGTCGTTATAAAACACACATAAAAGTAAATAATGACATAACATAAAATGTAGTTGTCAGATGTATCGGCGTAGCGGTGGAGATTGATACAACTTGACACTATTAGTATCTTTAGCCTTTGGCATATTTATTTTCCATCAGGCTCATCATGCGACCATGTTGTCGCATGATCTTGAATCAACAAGTCTACCGGAACTGGTAGGCTACCAACAGAAGAAGTGGCAGTGACATCACATCCTGATGCACTGCCTAGTGTAAACATTGCCCTCTGCTGGACAAATAATATTATTGCCCTCTACTGGGCACAGGAGTTATATCCATTACTATGAACACAATAAGTAAGGGCGTACATTATATTATAATAAAACATTCAACACCCCCACTCGCACATAGCTTATTGTGGTATAACAGTGCAATGTAGAAAACAATAACCAAAAATATTCCCGCTATTTGGGGATTAGTTACCAAAATAACAAAAATACAATGAGTCACACCATACATGGCGTTTTAGCAGTTCAAGTACCAAACAAGTGCTGAGCAAACTTTTTAAGTTGTAGCTTTGTGGCTGGTTTGGTCATCAAGTCAGCGATCATGCTGTCAGTAGGACAGTATTCCAGAGATATCTTACCACTACTAACAGTCTCTCGTATGAAGTGATATTTAATATCAATGTGTTTACATCTTTGGCGATTAACTGGATTTCTTGCTAAAGCAATTGCTCCTTGGTTGTCATCATAAACCTTAGTTTGTGCATATTTGTATTTATCCATACCCTTGAGTAGCTGATGTAAATACATACACTCCTGAATAGCTGACGCTAAGGCCATGTATTCTGCCTCGCAGGTAGATAGTGCAACTGTCGGTTGTTTCCTACTCTTCCAAGAAATGAGAGAGCTTCTCTCACTTAGGCTGACACAATATCCCGTGGTGCTACGTCTATCAGAGACCTCTGAGGCCCAGTCAGCATCACTGTGGATTATAAGCCCTAGCTGACTTTTGTAATCCCTTTTAAAACATAAACCACGGTGACTTGTACCCTTGAGATACCTGAACACGTGCTTTACTGTGTTCCAGTGCTCCTCAGTTGGATCAGAGAAATGTTGGGAAAGTTTGCTGACCACAAAACTTAAATCTGGCCTAGTGCAAGTAGCCAAATAAATCAAACTCCCAACTGCCTCTCGATACAACCTTGGATCTTCCATTTTTTCTGCATCCTCTGTGTATTCTAGTTTTGCCTCGCATGGGGTCTCTCTAGACTTACAGTCTTGCATCCCAAACCTGGAGAGGATTTTATTCACATACCTCTCTTGTGACATAGTGACTTGGCTCCCTGACTGGTGAAAATCAATCCCTAGAAAATGATTGAGTTTCCCCAGGTCTTTCATTTTGAACCTAGCGGTGAGCATCATTTTTACAGTTTTCACAACATCCTCATTGTTAGCGGCAATGATTAGATCATCAACCCATACAATAATGATTACTTTTTCATTTTCCTTTTCCCTTGTGTATTGACAGTTATCAGCAGGATTTTGTTTGAAACCATTTTCTGTGAGGTATGCATGTAGCAGAGCATACCAGTTCCTGCCGGACTGTTTAAGTCCATAAAGGGACTTCTGTAGTTTGCATACTAGTCGTTCTCCGGTTTTTGATACCTCCTCATAACCTTCTGGTTGTTCTAGGTATATCTCTTTATCTATTTTTGCATGCAGGTATGCAGTTTTTACATCCATCTGATGTAAAACTAAATCGTCCTGCACTGCTTTCTGCATGACAACTCTAACAGTAGTCATGTCAGCTGTCGGCGAGAAGGTTTCTTCGTAGTCAATACCTTCCTTTTGGCTGTAGCCCTTAGCTACATATCTAGCCTTACATTTTTCTGACCCATTAGCGTCACTCTTTAGGGAATACACCCACCTGCCCCCCACTGTCTTTTTGCCTGGTGGCAACTGGGTGATTTTAAAAGTCTCATTCTCTTTCAGTGACTGCATTTCGTCATCCATAGCATTTTTCCACTGTTTTGACTTTGTTGACCTGATAGCTTCCTGAAAAGTTTGTGGTATGTCACAAACAGCTCTGTAACAAGCATCTACACAAATTACCAGTGTGTCTGTTGTATCAGTGTCGTATTCCTGTAAATGCGCTGGCATTCTCCTATTTCTAGGTGGGTTCCTTCTAACTCCCCCACTGCTTGGCTGTTCACTCTCGACCTCAGAAACATCACCACCAACACTTTGACCTGATGCATTTTCATCATCATTTATCTCATTGTCATAGACCATGGGTTCTACCTCCCTGTCCTGACATTCACTGTGTGGTCCCTGTGTCTGTGTTTCTTTCTCTTTAGGGGTCCTATTGTTGAACTTCACCAACCTGTGTCGTGATACCTTCTGTGTGTCAGGAAAATATACAAGATAAGCAGGACTATTCTTATCGTAGCCCACGAAAACACCCTCTTTACATCTGGAGTCCATCTTCCCTTTCTCTTGTGTGTATGTAAAACACACAGACCCGAATTTCTGAAGTCTGGACATGTCTGGTTTCTTGCCTGTAAGCATCTCATATGGTGTTTGCTGGGTGCGTTTACTATAGCACCTATTTCTTACGTGTGCTGCGGTCTGCACAGCATGACTCCACAGTGTATCTGGTAACTTGCTGTCTAGCAGCATACACCTACCCATCTCAAAGAGGGTTCGCCAACCTCTCTCCGCTGTACCGTTCTGGTGAGGTGAATAGGGTGCGGATGTTTCATGTTTTATGCCATTTTTGGTTAGCAGTGCTCTGAACTCTTTACTGGTGAATTCGCTCCCATTATCTGAGCGAATTATTTTGACCTTTCCAAAGGGGGCGGAGTCTGCTAAGTACCTCTCTGTGGCCTGTAAGGCATCACTTTTGGATTTGAGAAAATATACGGTCATCGCACCCGAATAATCGTCTGTAAAAGACTGTGCATACTTGTGACCTTCTAGACTTGGGGTTCTCATGGGACCAGCAAGATCCGTATGGACTAGCTGAAGAGGCTCTGTAGCCTTTTTATCTGCCTCTCTATTCCGTGTTTGTGTGAACTTTCCTTTAGTACATATCTCACACATCTGTGCTGGTCTAACAGCACTACCTCGTATTTCCATACCTCTTACCACACCCATTAGTTTGCTTACATCCTCGTAGTTGCAATGCCCTAAAATCTCATGCCATGTTTGCATGTCATGGCACACACTGCAAGTATCAACATTTTTCACAACAGTGGGTAGGTAGAACAAATTACCACTTTCATGGAAATCAAACCTGGTACCCTTCTTGGTGAGCATGTGACTGTCCCCTCTCTTAAAAGTCACTGTCGCCCCTGCATTGGTTGCTCTTGCCACTGAAAAGATGTCGTGCGGGTACGTCGGCATATACAATGCGTCCTGTAGCTGTGCGGTTTGTTCTCGTCCATCGCTGTCTAGTAGAGAGATCAGCGCCGTCCCTCTGCGTTGCGCTGTCCCCGTGCACTTAGTTCCATCTGCCAGCTCGATTGAATGGGCGTCGGGCTGGAAAGTGTTATCGAAGCTCTCGAACATGGCAATATCAGTCACAATGTGAGATGTCGCCCCAGCGTCCACCATGATCCCTTTCTTTTTCACATTGGCTGGTGGCCTGTCGTTGCTCGTCGTCATGAAGAGGAAGTCCCTGTCGTTCCTGCTCTCCTCCTCTTCGCCCTCTGCAACCTTTCGGGCTCCGTCTCCTTTTCCCTTCTTCCTGCACACTGAGTCAGCGTGCGAGTTGCTCCTGCAGTGACTGCACCACACTTTCTGGGTGCACTTGGTCCTGACATGTCCTTTAACACCACATCGGTAACACGTCAGAGTGGCTTCCCCATCTTTTCTTTGTGTCTTGGTGCCTTGTTTGCTTTGCTTAGTGTTAGTCTTCATCACAGTGTCCGCAGATCCAGACGTCCTCATCTTTTCGGACTCTTCATACACCCTCAATCTTCTCTTAAAGTCTTGGAATGTGACATTGTCCTCATTTTGTGTTACATGGACAGCCAGTGGTCTGAATGAGTCAGGCAGTCCATTCAAGATGGTGGCTACAAGTAGCCCATCACTTATATTCTCTCCTGCATCGCGGAGAGCTGTTATAATATTCTCTGCCCTTATTATGTAATCTGTAACAGTCTCAGTTCCTTCCATACTTATAGTGGTCAAGGATGTGTACAGATTCAGAATCCTTGGCTTGCTTTTACCTGTATAGTGCTCTCTTAATATTTTTAGAGCTTTGCGGCCATCTTCAGCAGCATCGTGTCTTATTAATGACAGACTCTTATCATCAAGTGAATTTACTAATTGTGCATAACAGTCTGCATTTCTTGCTACATCTGTAGCTATAGCGTTAGCATCGGCACCGTCGGCTGGTGCTTGTAAAATAGTGTCTTTTAATTTCAGAATGTGTAACCGGCTAAGAAATCTTGTCTCCCACAGATCGTACTTATCCTCTGCTCCGTCGAACACGGGCCTCATTAACTGCTGCTGTAACAAGGAGACCGTTCCTGCTGCAGCCGCCATTATCACTTTCTTTTCCAAGTTCAATCTCCAAACGTTGAACTGCGGCTTGTAGAAACTCTCGTTGCGCGCTTTTCACTGCATTTTCAGCGGGAGTCTCTCGGCGCCGTCTTCAGAAGCCCTTTTAGCCTAGCTAGTAGCTTCACTTGGCTAACAGACAAAAGTTCGTTTTTCTGTTACCTTTCCTTGCTCTAAACTGGCATGACTGGGCCCATAACCTGTCAGATGTATCGGCGTAGCGGTGGAGATTGATACAACTTGACACTATTAGTATCTTTAGCCTTTGGCATATTTATTTTCCATCAGGCTCATCATGCGACCATGTTGTCGCATGATCTTGAATCAACAAGTCTACCGGAACTGGTAGGCTACCAACAGAAGAAGTGGCAGTGACATCACATCCTGATGCACTGCCTAGTGTAAACATTGCCCTCTGCTGAACAAATAATATTATTGCCGTCTACTGGGCACAGGAGTTATATCCATTACTATGAACACAATAAGTAAGGGCGTACATTATATTATAATAAAACATTCAACAGTAGTAAACACAAATAACAGCACACAGACAGGATTTGGTGATATTTCATACTCAAACAAAATAAAATAAAAACATTAATTTTAACCTGGTTACATACACATACGGCATTTATTAGTTTTCATTTTTTATTTTAACTGCCTGTATTTCCATCTGTCCCCCAACACCGTCCCACTATATGATTCACATAAATTAACTTGTTATATTTTAAATGTACGCCATTTCAACAGTGCCCTAGTCCCTAAATGCTTTTCAAAACAAGCCCCAGTTCCTTAACCCATTGGTTGTAATGTGTTCTACCCCTCCATTGGTTGCTGTGCATCATAAATACCTAAGCCATTGGTATAGTTTAAAATGTTCCTCAGCTGATTGGTCGCTGTCCAACTGAAATTAGGGGCGTGACGCTGGGCAACGTAGACTGTATGATTCTTTGTTGAACCACATTAGCGGCTGATGAGTGTGCGATGCACGAAACAGGCCTGTACTGCAATGTATTCATCTTTTTTCCTGTATCAGTATTGATATTCCGCTCCTCATTAGTTGAGCACCATTGTTGGTTTTGGAAAAAAACGCTGCTATATATATATATATATATATATATATATATATATATATATATATATATATATATATATATAAGAATGATTCCTTATTTTAAGGGACGGTTGGCAACCCTACTCACCACACCCTACAACAGTGAACCATACACTGTGCACTGTGTCAAAGATCAAATGCTCAATGGTAACAGCAACAAAGGATGGACACTCCATCACAAGGAACTCATCCTTTTTCAAGAAAAGCTCTACTGAGCTCATTCCACCAGAGCCAGATGACGATACCGACAAGGCTGTTGTCAACACAACACCTCCAAGATATCATGTTCGGTGCAATAGAGATCCTCCTCCCTAGCTCCGTGAGTATGAGTAGTCTCACGAACCAATATGGACTGAGAGATTATTCCATCTCATGGACTGACAATGCTGTTGTCATTTGAGACTATTTACAAACAGAGTATTGTTCCATGTACTGTTCTATACAAGCAAGTTTTAAGCATTAAAGGACTGTTTTGGTTGCACTATAGAAATTGACTTCAGTTGTTGTTTCATGGACATAAAATGCATTTAATGCAAGCAAGGAATAACAGTCAAAGTTAAGGACATTATGGGTTTTATTTGTTATTATGGGTATTTGAGAATGCTTACAAGAAAAGTACTTAAGTAGCACTTTGGAAATTATAACAGAGTTATTCAAAAAAACAAAAACAAAAACAAAAGAAAAGAGTGATGTAATGTCCACAAGCAGATCATTGCAAGTCATAATCTTTGTGACTGGGCTCTAGTCTAAGTACGCTCCCTGCTGATAGGAGGATATGGTAGCCAGCTAGGCAATCGGGTACTTCTGTGCAGTCAGGAAGCCATTTGCCATGTGTAAATATATCCTGTGAGACTTCACTAAAATCATCATTCACTCCAGTCATTGTCTGTCTATTTATTGATGCTATGAGAAGCAGAAAACATCACAGAGTCTATCCCAGCAGTCATACTTTTCTAAATGCTGCTTCTGTCGAAATGCCAAATTTTTGGTTTAATAGGTGATTAGGAGAAACTTACCGCAGTCTTTCGACCTAAAGAAAACGGCTCTGTGAAAATTCTGGTCAGTTTGAAATGTGGTATGTTTTTATATGCGCACATATGTATTATATTAATTATGTAGTATGTTTTTATATTCGCATGAATGAATTATATTTTAGGCGGCACGGTGTCACAGTAGTTAGCGTGGTCGCCTCACAGCAAGAAGGTCCTGGGTTCGACCCCCGGGCTAGTCCAACCTTGGGGGTCGTCCCGGTTCCTCCTCTGTGTGGAGTTTGCATGGTCTCCCCGTGTGTCTGCGTAGGTTTCCTCCGGGGGCTCTGGTTTCCTCCCACAGTCCAGATACATGTAAGTAAGGTGAATCGGCCGTACTAGTCGCTTGGTGTGTGTGTGTGTGTGTGTGTGTGTGTGTGTGTGTGTGTGTGTGTGTGTGTGTGTGTGTGTGTGTGTGTGTGTGTGTGTGTGTGTGTGTGTGTGTGTGTGTGTGTGTGTCGGCCGGCCTTGTGTGATGGCCTGGCAGCCTGTCCAGGGTGTCTCCCCGCCTGCCACTCAATGACTGCTGGGATAGGCTCCAGCATCCCTGCGACCCTGAGAGCAGGATAAGCGGTCCGGATAATGGATGGATATTATATTTTCACTTCAGGCGACAGGCATGGGTGCAAGTCCAGGAATACTGGGGCGGCATCCAACGTTTTACCTGTGCCCCTGCCCATAGGGTTAGTGGTTGTGTCAGGTGTGTCAGGAAGGGCATCCGACGTAAAATGTTTTCAAATCATTTGCAGATTGACAAGACCATACTGGATCGGTCAAGGCCAGGGTTAACAACGGCCACTATTGGTGCTGTGCCCTCACAGGGTAATGAGGAAACTGTGAAATCCACTGTGGTGATCCTTGAGAACCAGGGAATAAGCCGAAAGAAGAAGATGAATATATTATATGTTCCCTTGTTCTCAGTCATACATTAATAACATCACCAAATGGAAGAAGGTACAGCTTGGAAGTAAGACATTGAAAAACAACTGATGTGGAAACGCTAGTATGCAGAAACTCCTTAACACAAGGGTTGCCACAACCCCCTGAAACATTGTTCTTCAATATTGGCAACAACAACGCATTCCAAGTGTATCTTTTCTCATGCCCCTAATGAAGTTTACCAAATGGAGACAGCACACAACTGTCACAAACCACTTGCGTTCAAATCCTTCTTACGCCAAGGCTACCATGACCTTCCAAGGCAGAGTGTTATAAAATATTGGCAATAACAGCACATTTCAATATATTGGAAAGGAAAATATAATTAATAAATAAATAAATAAATAAATATGCTGAGCTAAGAAGTAAAACCTCCTCAAGGTTGGGAAATTGGCGCCAAAAGGCAACTTTGATTGAAGGGAGTAACCAAAACACCTGGATAGCTATTCTGGAAAGAAATAAATGGCACACATAGCTAGGAATTCAAATACGCAAGAGGGGATGTACCAGTGTATATAAGTAAGGGACTGAGCTTGCAAACATTAGTCCGCTCTCAAGACCAGCTTGGTTATTTGCTCTTGTATGACTTTATGCTACTGGAATAAATCTTATAAGATTTTCATTGACTCAGTGTTTGACTTTATGGAAATCAGAAGAACCAGTGGAGGCTAAGGACAGAAATCCTCCAATAGAAACAAAAAGGAGATGGGCGGGACTTTCCAGAGATCTTCTTACACCACGTCTTTTAACTATGAAACTTTTCACCAACACTGGGGGGCATATTCAAGCTGTTGTTTTGATAACTCTGAAAGAGTCCATGTACTTTGACACTGCATATTAATTTACACTGGGGAATTTACTGTGTAATGAATGTGGAGGACTGCTGTAGGAGAGGAGTCGTAAAGACTGCTCATTGACAAAATGAAGCAGGGTGCCGGTACTGTTAGGGAAAGGAGAAGCAGAGGGGGAAGGCAAACGGTACAAACAGGCACAAACTGAGCAAAAACAAACAACAACGGTTTGGGACAATTATGACGACAATTGTTTGCAGGGTGGCGTCATTGCTTTGGCAAAATGTTTTATTTCTGAAATACTAAAAGAGCACAAATATTTATTTTAATGGCACAAACAAGTACAAACTGAGCACAAACAAACAAGACCAGTTTTGAACAATTTCGATGAGAATGGGGTGCAGGGTAACATCACAGCCTATAAAATATAATATATAACGCTTAATATATCAAAATAATTTCCACACAAGTTTCTTTTAATAGCACAAACGGCCACAAACCGAGGACAAACAAACCCAGTTTGGGACAATTTGGACTATAATGGGGTGCAGGATGATTTCACTTCTTTGGCAAATGTTTTATATCTAAAATACTAAAAGGGCACAACTGTTTCTTTTAACGGCACAAACGGAGCACAAATGAATGAGACCAGTTTTGAAAAATTTGGACGATAATGGGGTGCCGAGTGACTTCACTGCCTATAAATATGATGCCTAATATATCAAAAAGTATGACAGCACAAACGATAAGTTTTTGCGGCACAAATCAGCACAAACACAGAACTAACGATTGATAATATTTGTATTCATGTTCTAATTACATGGGGTGCCAACTTCACTGAGGTGTGAGGGGAGACAGCTATGAAGGTACTTGGTGTGCCATCTGGACAGAGGAAGGCAGAGAAGGAGACTTGGTGGTGGAATGAACGAGTACAGGAAAGTGTAAGAAGAGGTTGTCAAAGAAGAAGTGGGATAGTCAGAGAGATGAATAAAGTAGACAGGAGTCAAAGGAGATGTAGTGTAAAGCAAAGAGAGAGTTGCAAAGGCAAAGGAAAAGGCATATAGCGAGTTGTATGAGAGGTTAAGGAAAGAGAAAAGGATTTCCCGATTGGCTAGACAGAGGGACCAAGCTGGGAAGTATGTGCATTAGGTTAGGGCGATGAAGGATAGGGTTGGAAATGTGCTGACAAGCGAGGAGAGTGTGTTGAGAAGGTGGAAGAAGTACTTCGAGGGACTGATAAATTAAAGAAAATAAGAGTGAGAGAAGGTTGGAAGATGTGGGGATAGTGAATCAGGAAGTGTGGTAGATTAGCAAGGAAGACGTGAAAGCAGCTAAGAAGAGGATGAAGAGTGGAAAGGGGGTTGGTCCTGAGGACATATACCTGTGGAGGCTTGAAGGTGTTAAGGAAAGATGGCAGTGGAATTTTTAACTAGATTTTTTTAACACAATCTTGGAAAGGGGAAGGATGCCTGAGGATTGGAGAAGAAGCATACTGGTCCAGATTTTCAAGAATAAGGATGATGTGTAGAGCTGTAGTAACTACGGAGGTATAACGTTGATCAGCCACAGCAAGATATCGGGAAAAGTAGAGGAAGCTAGATTAAGGGAAGTGATGATTAGCGAGAAGCAGTATGGTTTCATGTCACAAAAGTTGTGGTATTGTAGTGGCAGAGAAGTATGTAAGAGTGGTGCAGGATATGTACGAGGATGGTGTGACACTGGTGAGGAAAAAAGGATGGGTTCAAGGTGGAGGTGGGATTAAATCAAGGATCGGCTCAGAGCCCATTCTTGTTTGCAATGGTGATGGACAGGTTGATTGACAAGATCATGCAAGAGTCTCCATGGACTATGATGTTCGCAGATGATATTGTGAGCTGTAGCCAGAGTAGGGAGCAGGTTGAGGAGAGCCTGGAGAGGTGGCGTTACGCACTAGAGAGAAGAGGAATGAAAGTCAGCAGGAGCAAGATGGAATACATATGCATGAACGAGAGGGAAGACAGCGGAATGGTGAGGATGCGAGTATGAAGGTGGATGAGTTTAAATCAACGTATTCTCATGAAACGGTTCTTGTGATAACGTACGAAAAGTTATGCACCATTTTTTCGTGGACAATCTTACGAATGTCCCACGACACGAGCGATTCGGAGCGCCTGCGCAATCCTCTGCAGTGCAGAATTTTTTCAGTGTTGTCCAGATGGCCAAAAAAGAGTCTCACAGAGCATCCGGGTAGCGTGGTGGTCTATTGCGTTGCCTACCAACGCGGTTCGAATCCCCGTATTACCTCCGGCTTGGTTAGTTTTGTTTTGAAAGATGAATGGTGTACTTACCGTCGCTACAAATGTTATTAAACCGCATTTTAATGGCCAAACTATCTTAAAACGTTGCATTTTCCACTGAGAATAAAAGAAACGTCCGCCATTTTTTCCCACAACAGCCAGCGCCTAGGTCACGTGATCACACCCTGGGCCACGATTACGTGGGTTACATACGAATTTTAGTGCATAACTTTTCGTACAATACCGCACGAACCGTTTCATGAGAATACGTTGTTTAAATACCTGGGGTCAACTGTACAAAATAACGGGGAGTTATTCCAAACCAGTATCGCACGTTTTCGTTATATACTTACGTATTTAATAAAAAAAATAGATTACATTTCGTAACTACTTACGAAAATATTGTATCTATATAACGAACGTCTAGTTCGTTTTAGTTCCTGGTTCCCGATTACGTTTTCCGGCTACAGTTTTCCGGTGGAAAAAAAAGTTTTATAAGTTATTTGTTAACTAAAAACAGTAAGTCTAAATTTGGGGGGGGGTAGATGGATGGATTGTATTTTCTCATCCAGGAAGACATGACAACATACAAAACTTACGTTTATTCGGTCTAACCGACGACAATGACGTTATTACGCGAATAGTAGGGGCGAGCCGGGCGATCGGTGTATTATTGATATAATGTGAATTCATACCTGTTGTTGTAAATGGTTTATTTATTCAGTTTGCCTCAGCAAACTTAACGTAGCAGCTATGTATATGTGGAAACACAGGTTGAGTTGCAGGTAACCTACATTTTACATATAGTTAAAAGGTAGTCTATAAGCAAGGCCATTTTAAGAATATAAAATGGATAACACAATGTAAGACAACAATAAAACACCATACAAAAAGATGACAAGCCAGAACATACATTAATGCATGCAGTGATTACTTGTTAAGGGGTCTGGTCAGAGGGAATTGTTTTTTTCTTTTTATGACGCTCTGTGTTGCAATGGACCGAGTCAAGTTTATTTGAAGAGCATGTCTGGCGACAGAAGTCATAATACAACGACAGACAATGACAATGACAGACATTAACAGACAAACATCATTTTCTGTCTTTTCGGGGGCGGCGGGCAAATTATGGTTTGAATCTCTTTTTCTGGCCTATAGGCTACATGATCATTTTTGGTCAGGTCTTGCTCGTAAAAGAGATCCTTGATCTCAAGCATTTTACCTGGTTGAATGAAGGTCAAATAAGAATACTACCCTGTATATCTGTTGAGATGACTGTTAGAATGACTTGTGCGCACGCATCATTCTAGAACGGCAACACAAAACGTGCACTGTAATAATAAAAAAAATAATTCAACTTATAAAGCACTTTTTATTGTCAGACAATCTCCAATCTGTATGGTTATGGGGGATGGATTTGCTCTCAAGAAAATGCTCCACATCAAGATGTATGGGACATAGATCCTTGAACAGTATCTTTAGAAAGTCCTCGAGCGACCAAGGGAGCAACGAAGGAAGGACACGTTTTTATTGGAACTGCACCTTCACGCGCCAATCAAAATGTCCCACGCGCACAACGGCACTATTTTCATTGCGATATCGGCCCTTTCTCTGGTAAGTTGAAGAAATATCCATCAGGCTTTATCTTACGCATATAGTAGCATGTGCAGTTCTGTTTGAGAACGTTTTGGCTACAATCCATACGTTTCTGCTATGTTACTGATTTGTTTGTCAAAGTATGGCCTAAACATTTGGTCCAAATAGTTAATGAGAATGGAATTAGATCGCTAATAATGTCAGCTAGCTAGCATGCTAGCAAGCATGTTAGCTAGCTAGCATAGTCTGCAGAGCTAATGCATTGCAAAGGGGGGAAGGGGGGTGCTATTTTTTTCGAGAATGGAGAGCCTCACAAATGACATTTGCTGACTAACACAACAATTTTGTGTAACTGACTTGCCAACCTAGTTAACTAACAGTCCTTATAGCTTGTACATAGCAATAGCATGAAATGAGCCCAAGTTTCGCCACGAGTTGCTAGCAAGCTAGCTCATAGCTGCATTAGCCAACTCGGATCACCAGTATACTGTAGCTCGACCGGTCGGAGAAGATAGGTTTCTTCTAACCTCCAAACACAGACAACATTGCATGAGTGTTACTGTATGTGGCAATGTAGTATTCACCCCTATTTTCCTTTTCATTGCAGCTCCAGTCATTGTTTTTGCCCCACCCTTGGATCCCTCAATATTATTAAACCCAAAGGCTCTTTTAAGAGCCAACCTCTGTCTGTCATTCCGTCTGTCCGTCTGTCCGTCTGTCTGTCCATCTTTCCATCCATCCATTCATCCATTCATCCATCCATCCTCTATGGGGTTTTCATTGTTTACTTCACCTTTTGACCTCAGCAAGATAAGGGTTGTGGCTATGGCTTAGTTGTGTCTGTGTGGGTGACAGGACAGTGGAGGGTCTGGGTGGAAGTTTTGCTATCAATCAATAGGCAAGATCTGACGAGACTTCCACTGAGAACACCACTGAGTTGTAATGCAGCAAAGGTTTATTATCGATAGATTAGTGAGAATGTGTTCCATGGGAAGGAGACTCTGAGGTCATATCTCTGGAAGGCAGCATGTTAGACACATAAGCCCAGACTCAAGATAAGCAGAATCGCCGGCTCCATCGAATATGTTATTTGTAGTATTTCATGCAAGATTACATACGCTGTACTCCAATATCACCATGTGAGAGGCAAATTAACATTGAAGTCTATGGGAGGGTGGCAGGTATAACTTCAAAACACTATTTCTCTGAATAACAGCACGCTCCAGACCTAAGTCTAACATATATGTTTAGATCAATGTTAGACCTTTCGAAGAATGTGTTTGGTTTTGTTCTACGACAAAAAATTCCAACCCTGGGACTTGACAGTTCAACATGCCCTTGAATTTATGGCCTTTGAGACCATGCATGGTTTTTGGCTAGGGTTTGGAAATTGGGCTTCCTTTGTGCTAGAGCCAACTCAAAGACATTTCCAGAAAGGCCTTTGCTTCCAGAAGAAAGCTTGCAAATATGAAAGATTTGAGTTGACCCTAGGCTCAGATATTGACCTTTGAACCCTGACCGGAGGTCACATTTGAAAACGCATATCTCTGTAATTAAAATAGCCATCAAAATAAGGAAAACGGTTTTGGACAGCTCTGGACATGTACTTTCAGAGGGGTGGAAGTTGGGAACTGCAAAAATAATGTTAGCTACTTAAAATGGGCTAAAATCAAATTCTGGGCTTTGCAAGTTCTGTAAACTGACACAGCGCAATTAAGTTGTATATATTGGTAGAAAAAACATATCTTCAGATTCCCACTTAAAATAGATTTATAACTTAGAAGATAATGCTATGTTTTATTAATGAACTCCTTCACCCTTAAGAATTGCAATACAAGCAGGCAACATGGCGCCCATATTTGTAGTTCAGTGAGGTGCTGAGCAGGGTTGTGGTATATTAGAGTTACAATCTGAATGAATTATCGTTTCACTCTATACGTTTCTAAGATCAGAAGGTGCATTACTGTCCACAGAATGTGGGACAGGCACTGTTTCAACATTAGAAGCCCTCTGAGTGACGTTAAAAGCATAAAACATGCAGAACTATGTGAGCAATTCTGGCCAATTGGCTTTCCTCCACGTGGGGTGCCAGAACGCCGCGAACAATCTCAGCCAATCAGAAGTGTTGACCTTCCAAGCCTCGCGTGTATTGCCAAGCAACATCATTCTGCGTAATGCGGGATTGTCTATTGATTCATATCATCTCCGTAGGCCTACTCGACATACTTCGTCACCTACGTAATTTCATGTTTTTAATTAGCCTACACAGGAG
The DNA here is from genome assembly GCF_029633865.1 of Lampris incognitus. NCBI lineage: Eukaryota > Metazoa > Chordata > Actinopteri > Lampriformes > Lampridae > Lampris > Lampris incognitus. Next base: position 41,082,486 of record NC_079219.1, read on the forward strand.
TGGAAGCGCTCATTCACGTCGTCAAAGGCAACATCTTCATGATAATATCTAAGTAAACATTATGCACTGAACAGCGTATTATTATTATTATAATATCTTCATTTCGTTAACTACATTTCCAAATGACTGGGAGGTGTAACTTATGCATCCTCCAGCTAGCTTATATCACAGCCTTAACTTTAATCAATGATATCCCCAAATAAATCGTAAAAACTGTTCCACTACTGCTAAAACCATATTTATATGTATATGGGATATATAGCCTATATATACCATCCCTTCGTCCTTTCTGTGTGGAGTTTGCATGTTCTCCCCGTGCTTGTGTGGGTTTCCGCCGGGTTCTCCGGTTTTCTCTTGCCATTAAAGACATGCATGTTAGGGTGCAATTCACCATGCAACACACCACAGAATTTCTCCAAGGGGATTAATAAAGTGTTCTTCTTCTTCTATTTTCAAACTCAATGTTGCCAAATACATATATCACATATATCAGTGACAATCAAACAAGGAAATAATAACAATCGGTAGGACCTGAGTGAGAAACAAGTAAGGTAAGCGTGATAAGCTCTAAACCCTTTAAATAGATTTTCTCCGCTTATAACCAAAGGGCACAATATTGTAGGAAAAATCAAATAAACAAGTGATCACAGTATTTTCAATATCTTTATTTCACAATTTACAGGCACATACAGGTGTTACCAGCTCACTCTGCGTTGTGTATGGTCATTGAGCAGCCTGGAGACCGATGTACTGCATCCACCATTTATTGAGCACATCTGCGTAGAGTAATCACAGAGTAAAACGATTTGATCGCAGGGCTCTTTCTCAGCTTAGCATTATTGGCCAGCTAGCTTCAGCTTCAACAACATAAATCATCATCACTCGTATGCTTAAACTATTCGTAAGAAAATGACTTTTCCACTACACAATCATAAATGACTATTTAGAGATATTTAAATCAAACATTATGGACATTAAAATAATCTAGCTTCTCAGAAAAAGGATGTACATAGAGCTCCTGGCGTTACTAACCTCTAAACAGAGACCTAAGAGTTCACGACCCCGCGAATGTCCCAGCTCATAGCCCATCAGTAATCAGGATATTAAATGTGGCCAATCAATTATCAGGATATTAAGATAAAGTAAATAAATCAATAAAATACAAAATTAAACAAGACAGGCGATCACAGAAACAGAAAAACAAATAAGCAATAGCAAATTAGACGCAAAAATCTAGTGAAACATTTAAACAAACTATGCGTACCCCAGGAGGATACCTAATAATAATAATAAAAATAACTCGAGATTTCTATAGCGCCTTTCAAAAAACCCAAGGTCGCTTTACAGGGTCAGGTAAGGGGTCGAGAGGGGCAGTGGAGGTAGGGGGGGGTCAGCAGCAAAAAAGGGGATAATTAACCTAACTTAACTAAACTAACTAATGGGGAAAAACCTTGGTAAAAAGGTAGCTCTATGCTAGCTAGCTAACATGCTTGCTAGCATGCTAGCTAGCTGACATTAGTAGCAATCTAATTCCAGTCTCATTAACTATTTGGACCAAATGTTTAGGCCATACTTTGACAAACAAATGAGTAACATAGCAGAAACGTATGGATTGTTGCCAAAACGTTGTCAAACAGAACTGCACATGCTACTATATGCGTAAGATAAAGCCTGATGGATAGTTCTTCAACTTACCAGAGAAAAGGTCGACATCGCAATGAAAGTAGTGCCGCTGTGCGCGTGGGACATTGTGATTGGCGCGCGAAGGTGCAGTTCCAATAAAAACGTGTCCTTCCTTCGTTGCTTCCTTGGTCGCTCGATCCCTTCCTAAAGATACTGCTTTCAAGGATCTATGTCCCATACATCTTGATGTGGAGCATTTTCTTGAGAGCAAAGGCATCCCCCATAACCATTCAGATTGGAGATTGTCTGACAATAAAAAGCGCTTTATAAGTTAATTTATTTATTATTACTATTATTACAGTGCACATGTTTTGTGTTGCCGTTCTAGAATGCAGTAGATGCGCGCACACAAGTCTATACTGTACCTTTTAACTATTATGTAAAATGTGGGCTACCTGCAATTCAACATGTGTTGCCACATACATAGCTGCTATGTTAAGTTTGCTGAGGCAAATTAAATAAATAAACAGTTTACAACATTAAGTAAGAATTCACATTATATCAATAATACACAGACCGCCCGCTCGTCCCCACTATTCGCGAAATAACGTCATTCACGTACTGACGGCTACCATTAACCACCGTTTCTCCGTAACGTTACTCGGTTGGATCAAATAAACGTAAGTTTTGCATGTTGTCATGTCTTCCTGAATGACAAAATACAATCCATCCATCTATTATATTTTATTTCCTCCAAAATAGACTTACTGTTTTTAGTTAAAAAATAACTAATATAACATGTTTTTTCCACCGGAAAACTATAACCGGACAACGTAACCGGGAACCAGGAACTAGACGCTCGTTATATAGATACGATATTTTCGTCTATAGTTACGAAATGTAATCTAATTTTTTGATTAAATTCGTATGTATGTAACGAAAAGTGTGATAAGGGTTTTCAATCAAAAATTTTGTTATTAAATTCGTAAGTATGTAACGAAAATGTATTATACTGGATTGGTTATTCATTAAGTTCTTCAAATTGCTGCACTAACTCTAAGTTATGTTAGGAATCAGGAACGTTTATTTGTCATTTAATTCCATGCACCTGCTTGCATAAAATGAAACGAAATATCGTTTCCACCAGCCTGCAGCAGTACAACACCAAGACAAAAACGCATGTCCAAACTACAAGAGCACATATATCCAAACTGAAAACAGTTACAAACCACAAAAATCCAACATATCCCAAAAAAAAAACATAAATCACTGTTCCATGGGTTCAAATGCCAGGATAACTGTCGGAACTGCCGGTCTGCATGGGCTAGCAGTTAGCTTAGCCTGCCCCGCTTACACATCCTGTCAGACCGCCCTTGGTGTTTCCTCTTCGGGCGCAGCCCCAGGCAGGGCCGTGGTACCTGGGCACACAGGATGCAGCAGACCAGGCTCCCCCAGCCGATCCAGCGCCAGCTCCCCCAGCCATCAAATGAAGACACAAACTTAGACACAGATGTGGGCAAAGATACTGCATGGACGGTACTGGCTGAGGCCGCTGCAAAAGTGAATTCGCGCCGCCATCTTCCCACACCGTGAGCGGATCTGTTAGGGAACAGATTGGAACAAGAAATAAGGTGAAGTCGGGTATCTATAAGGCAGGATCTCCAGGCCTGCGCTATATAGTCTGTTCAGGGAAGGTCGTTGAGTTGCCGCTGGAGGTGAAATGTTTTACTTTACATTATTAACCATTTATTCAGCAAGGGTGAAAAGGAGACATCTCATGCTCAAGCCTTTTGCAGTTACATGGGAAAATACCCCCGTTTCCTCCTCTCAGCACTCAGCATGTGTGTAAATCTGCTTATGAGCCCCCCCCCCCCCCGCTGTGGCTGTCCTGCTGCCGGATGCCTTTGGGCCTGGGTGGAGATGTGAGAAGAATTTGAGAAGAATTTTCGATCAGCATTAACACACTTATAAACAAGACGGAGAGAAAGAGAGGGGATGGGAGAAAAGTTGAGGATGAGAGTTCATAAGAAAGAACATATAAACTTGTTTATCCCTCTGTTAGTCCAGGTCACTTACATTTGCCATTCATTTCCAGTTATATTCAATAATTTAAGGAATTCAAATTGCAGTTCATCTCATCATACACTAACCTTTGTGATTGAGGAAGAGACACAAATACTGGAAATTGTTTAGCATATTATAATTTCTCTGGAATTTCACATTATGACTAATATTTAACCCTGTCTTTGTGGCAGCTTAGTCTGCACTCCCAGCATCCTCTGTGACTATCCACCACACACGGTATGAAGAGATGCTTGTTTGCTGTGTTTGTGATATATTTGTGTGTTTGTGTTGCTTTCTGTAAATCAGCAAAGACAATAAGTATTTTTTTCCATCACTTGTCAAAAGGCAGATTGTTTTCATCACAGTTGACACAAAGGAACACCGTTGCTGATGTAATTTCAGCAGTTGATAAATGTGAGATTGAGAGCAGATTCAGGTGAAATAGCGTTTATTTTGTGGCAGGGCACATTGAAGGGAACATATTAGCTGTGGAAGTTTTCAAATATGCAGTGTGAACACACGAGGGTTGAAATGACAAGCGCTGACAGAAGATGATGAGTAATTTGCTTGTGGAGAATGGATACATCACTGTATGGTGCCAAATCAGCACTGACATGACGGAGCTGCTCCTGAAACCAGCCAGTGCCTGAGATGCTGCAGCCAGTACAGCAGGACAGACACCAGCTTAGCATGTCTCATTTACATCTGCACCACTCTCTCTCTCTTCCTATGTCGCTATGCCACTCTTCTCTGAACCTCTGCCATGCTCCCTCTCCTTACTTTGAATAATCTCTCTCTCTCTCGCCATCTTCCTCTCCTCTCTCTGCCTGAAGTTAATTTCCTCTCTCTCTCGCCATCGCCCTCTCTTCTTCTCGGTCTTAAGTTCATTTATCCCCCCCTCTCTCTCTCTTTCTCTCACTTTCTCTCTTTCGCCCTCTTCCTCTCTTCTTCTATCTTAAGCTAATGTCCTCTCTGTCTCTTTCTCTCTCGCCATCTTCCTCTGTTCGTTTCTGTCTGAAGTTCACTTCCTCTGTCTCTCTCACACACACGCCATCTTCATCTCTTCTTCTCTGTCTTAAGTTCATTTACTTTCTCTCTCTCGGGCTCTCTCGCCATCTTCCTCTCTTCTGTCTTTAATTCATTTTCTCTCTCTCCCTCACCCCCCCCCCCGTCTCTCCCTGGCAATATTTATCTCCTTCCTCTCACCTCCACCCTTCCGTTCCACCGTGGTTGTCAGGTGTGTAAATGTTTCTCAGCTGGTGCGCGGGGCTGGCTGGTTCACCTGTTGGTGGGTGGCTGAGCAGCCTCTAAATCTCCCAGACACCTCTGCAGGGGGGCATGCTGTCGATCAGAGCTCATAGCCACAGCTGCTTCTCCTCCTTGTGGCTGAGCTGCATACCTAATCATCAACATTCACCTGAGGTAGACTAATATAATTGCTTCATTGTGCCACAGTTCCCTCTGCAGGTGATCCCAATGCATGGCGCTTTGTTTTGAGTCCTGTGTTATTTGACTGAATTGATGAACACTAGCCTGGCTGGGCTATCTGTGGTTTGATCTTCCATCTGCAGTAATTGTCAATGGATTAAACTTATACTGAGAATTCTGCAAAGGGACATAAATTCAAGAAAAATAATTAACATGTCCACTTCTCTATCAGACAATCTGCACATTTTAAGGCGTTGAGTTGACCCACAGAAGTACTGATGTCTCATACCGGATAAATTCTGCATGACTAAAGAAAAATGACACTATCAGTGTTTCTGACTGAGGTGTAGGTCAAGCAGCTGCTGGCAGGCTTGTGTCTGTGGTTCTTTATCTTTGCCTCAAGTTGGTGTTTTGTGCTTCCTATATAGTGTCATCCTTGTAAGATGGAACGGATGTCTGTTTTTTGACATTTTAGTCTATTGAAAATCAGTGGTGGGCTGTCATGGTCATCAGGGCCATCTCTGCTGGCCCTGTCAACATCAAAATTGTAATTTGTTGTTCATGCTTAAATGGAAGTGTACCTGAAATTGTCTGAATTCAATTCACTTGTTTTCTCGTGGGGCTGAGCAGGGATTTCCTATGTCATCTGATCGCATCACAGCTGCTTGGACCAGCACTGGTGGTATTGCTAGCCTTTCGTTGAAGCCCGAAGCTGCAAACTGATTACAGCTTTGACTGACTGTATCATTAGCCAGTCAGATTTTGATGTGTAGTGGCATAACGCCCCAGAGCCCTGCGATGTATCTGGGCTAGCCCCCGCTGTCATCATCACCTTCCAGTTTGAGCCTTTGGCGCGTTGTGAGCAAACTAATAGTAACGGCCGCTGCTGCTGGCGATCTTGTTGCCCATCTACTTAGTGCTATTTTGTTAATCTGGTATGATAGTCTGCATATTTTTTTACACGTTCTCCCAAGTGGACGACATTACTGGATGGATTTTGTGAGAGAAGGCTGCCACTAGTCTCTCAAGTGAGGTGGAACTTCAACTTCAGGTTAGCGTGCACATTTTTCTCATTGAATTGAAAACTGTGCACGGATAATATTGGGGTCAAACTTCATTGAATGTGTTGAAAGTTGTGCGAGTGACTGGTGTACACTACATCGACTGTGGAAACTTGTCTCCACCAGGCATTTGGTCGTGTGTGTGTGTGTGTGTGTGTGTGTGTGTGTGTGTGTGTGTGTGTGTGTGTGTGTGTGTGTGTGTGTGTGTGTGTGTGTGTGTGTGTGTGTGTGTGTGGCTAATCTCACAAACTACTGGACCTATCAGCCTATGCCTATTTTTTTCTTTGCACACGGTTATTACTGTAAGATCAATAACCTTTAGTGGTTGTGATGATTAAAAACCTTTGGAAAGTATTTGTTCTCGCTATCACCGCTCCCTCTCTTCATTCACTCGCTAGCTTGCTCGACGAATGCTGCGCGCTGTCGCTGCACGCATGCGCACTGTTGATTTAGATCGGGCAGTGAGGGTCCATAAAGAATTCGGGTATGAGTGTTGGAAGTAAACTAGACATCGATCGTATTTCGCCAATCAGAAAATAATTCACTGCTGATCTCAGCACAGGAGAACTGAACAAACACTGGATGAACCAACAATAATTCACTTTATTTACCTCACCGCCATGTTTGTTTAACTGAGATCATGACGGGGCTTAGACGCGGAAGTGCCATAGACTCCGATGTTAAAACTCTGCTATAAAAATACAATTTCAAGAGTAGGATTAATCCAGTGATGTGCGGTCAAGGTAGGCAGAGTAGGCAGTGCATACCCTGTGATAATTTAATCAAAATAACCATTCGCCAAATATCAAAATCTTACTCTAGTTACAACTATGGTGTGTTATAACATATTTTTAATGATATTTTTATGTCCTTGTCCTTTTTAAGCCCTTAAACGTCAAAGAGTGAAACGCGTATACCGCACAAGCTCGCCTACTTTTTCAGTCGAAAGGGTAGGCCAGTGATGTGCAGCCAGGGGAGGCAGGGGAGGCACTGCGTCACCCAGGCTAATAATAAATAATAAAAAAAAGAAATATCATGATAGTTCTAAAAATATATTTATTTCTTTTTTTAAGTTCAATTTTTTAAGATTGTTGTAAAAAAATAATGAAAAAATCATGTAAAGCTTGTTGTTCTGTCAATAAAAGGCATGCCCTATTCAGGATGGCTTGCTCCAAAAGCTAGCATTCCTGAATGCAGGCTGCTGAGGCAGTCTGATTGTGCCTCTCTCTGGCGTGTGGAATGAAAGCAAACGGTTTCGGAGTTTTGCGCATGCGTAGTCTGTTCTTAGTGTCAGTGTCAACGATAAGGCACATTGCTAACCTGCCTCGCGTTTTGTGAACGGATGTATTTTGACTCCCTCCCTCTGGCTTGCCGTCTTCTGCCTACCCAGCCATGGACCTCACTGCATGTTACTGGTGTAGGCTCTGCTTTTTTTTCAGGATTGCCTTTAACGTTGTGAATTTTAGAGTTTGCGCATGCGTATTGCGTAGCTTAAGGCGAAATCAACGGACGAAGAAAGGCACTGCTTGTGGTGGGAGTGCGAGACAATCAGAGCCATCAAGGTCACGCACGTCACGGAGAGATTCGTAGAGAGAGACAGGTAAATGGACTTGATCTTCAAGTGAAGGTAAACCACTGATTTTGTGCTTTCATGCTCGTGGCGATGTTACATTAAAGTAATCTGGTAACGTGTTTTTTGTTTTATGTAGTGTGGCTGTGTTGGACAAGATAACATGTAAATATGATTTTTTAATTTGATTTTATTCTCCAAGTGTTGACTTTTTTTTGTTTGTTATAGAAAGCTGCCCTGCATCAGACAGCCTTTGCTGAAACACCTTCCCTATCAGCTGCACACACGCGTTATTTCACATCCTTGTTATTAATAGCTCTTTATACAGTTATGTTGTGGATATGTTTTAATTGAAGTTTCATTGTTCATTTTTACAAATCTATACAAAGTTCAAAAAGATATGCAACTGTTTGTGTAGCTGAACTGAAGTGTTCAGTAATGGATTTTACAAGTCTATACAACATTTGAATTTATATTTAGTGTTCAAGCTTAGACCTCTAGTTTGCACTGATATTTGTTGTTCATTTTTACAAACCCACACAAATGTAGAGGCCACAAAGTTATGCCACTGTTCTTACATTCATGCACTTTTTGCAATTGTGTAGCTGAACTGAAGTGTTTAGCTGCAGTGGATGCTTGCATGCATACTTTGCAGCCAGTATCATTTATTATGCTTTTGTCACTTTGTGTTTTCTAAGGTACTGGCTAAATGTGAAATTGAGTACTGTGAATGACATGAGTACATGGGCCATATATATGGCTTCCCAATTCACACTTTTTTTTATTTGTAGTTTTGCTGTGTTTTTTTCTTCTTCCCAGAATCTGAATCAGAATCAGAATCAGAATCAGAATCAGAATACTTTATCCAGGTTGGCTCAAGGCATCAAGCCACATTTTATTTTCATTGACTGACAATTCATCTCCCACTAATATATCAGAAACCGCCCTGAAAGTTGTCGACCATCTTGAAGTTTACAGATTTATGCAAGTCATCTCAGTTTGTCTTCCATTTTTACAAATCAATGCAATTACTCATATATACACTACCGTTCAAAAGTTTGGGATCACCCAAACAATTTTGTGTTTTCCATGAAAAGTCACACTTATTCACCACCATATGTTGTGAAATGAATAGAAAATAGAGTCAAGACATTGACAAGGTTAGAAATAATGATTTGTATTTGAAATAAGATTTTTTTTACATCAAACTTTGCTTTCGTCAAAGAATCCTCCATTTGCAGCAATTACAGCATTGCAGACCTTTGGCATTCTAGCTGTTAATTTGTTGAGGTAATCTGGAGAAATTGCACCCCACGCTTCCAGAAGCAGCTCCCACAAGTTGGATTGGTTGGATGGGCACTTCTTTGAGCAGATTGAGTTTCTGGAGCATCACATTTGTGGGGTCAATTAAACGCTCAAAGTGGCCAGAAAAGAGAACTTTCATCTGAAACTCGACAGTCTATTCTTGTTCTTAGAAATGAAGGCTATTCCATGCGAGAAATTGCTAAGAAATTGAAGATTTCCTACACCGGTGTGTACTACTCCCTTCAGAGGACAGCACAAACAGGCTCTAACCAGAGTAGAAAAAGAAGTGGGAGGCCGCGTTGCACAACTGAGCAAGAAGATAAGTACATTAGAGTCTCTAGTTTGAGAAACAGACGCCTCACAGGTCCCCAACTGGCATCTTCATTAAATAGTACCTGTTAGAGCCTGTTTGTGCTGTCCTCTGAAGGGAGTAGTACACACCGGTGTAGGAAATCTTCAATTTCTTAGCAATTTCTCGCATGGAATAGCCTTCATTTCTAAGAACAAGAATAGACTGCCGAGTTTCAGATGAAAGTTCTCTTTTTCTGGCCATTTTGAGCGTTTAATTGACCCCACAAATGTGATGCTCCAGAAACTCAATCTGCTCGAAGAAGTGCCCATCCAACCAATCCAACTTGTGGGAGCTGCTTCTGGAAGCGTGGGGTGCAATTTCTCCAGATTACCTCAACAAATTAACAGCTAGAATGCCAAAGGTCTGCAATGCTGTAATTGCTGCAAATGGAGGATTCTTTGACGAAAGCAAAGTTTGATGTAAAAAAAATCTTATTTCAAATACAAATCATTATTTCTAACCTTGTCAAGTGTGACTTTTCATGGAAAACACGAAATTGTTTGGGTGATCCCAAACTTTTGAACGGTAGTATATATATTTTTTTTTGTGATGACGCATGATGTTGATTCACATTTTAAAGTGTGTACAAGTTGTTATATGATGTAGTTGAACTGGACTGGGATCTAACTGCACAGGAGAAGCATTAAGGATGGGATACATGCTATTATATGTTTACCTTTTCACCATTTGTCACCTGATATGCTGATGACACTCGGTGTCTTGTAAGTTTGCTTCTAAAACGCTTTGGGTAAAAGCATGCCCTAAGTGACTAACTGCTATTTTCACATGTATTGCCCAAAAATTAGTGTTTTTAGTTGATCTAAAGGTGACCTCAATACATATGATCTCAACGTTCTGTCACCTCAGCACCCCGTTTATATGCACAAATTCACTCTCAGTTCTGCGATCAGTCATTTTACTATACATCATAATACTGGAAATCAATTAATGAAATGGTCCATAATTTAAGTATATGCATTTGTATATTTTATATATGTTAAGTTACATATTTTTACCGCAAATGTTGTTTCTTTGTGTTTTGTTTGTGTTCTTTTCAGATAATGTTTCAACAATATTTACAAATAGTATCTCATAACTGCTGTTTGTAGTGACCACAATGAAACCCACAATGGTTTGGGAGCTCTGAGGAAAGGCAATGGTGTTACTTAGTCATTTCACAGCTATCAAAAACCATAAAAAATATAAAAAATAATTCTTAAGTACTTTGACAATATTTTTGTTTAGGTTTTCATTTGGAATGAAGTTCAGCCAGGGGGGCAGACTCTTCTAGAATTCTGTGGCAGTAAGAAGGATGAAGAAGGATCAGATTGTTATAAAACATTAGCGAGCATGAAATGATGTAATTTGGATTTGTGAATGCCCACTGCCTACCCAGCCACTGACCTCACCACACCTCACTGTGTGGATCAGTCACAGCTGGAAATCACCTCAGTAGCTACGATAAAACATTCCCCATGGCTTACGTAGCTATGTTTGATTTACCTTTCTTTTTTATTGCTTTAGAATGAAAAGGTCACTTGCCTACATTCAATTTATATCATGAAACATGCGACACTTAAACCGATCTGAAGTCTTTTAATAAGGGCCCCTTCTCCTGGTAGGTGAAAAAGGGATGGTGTTTCACCAAGTTCGACATACTCCTGGCAGAGATACTGAATACACTCTTTTAGTTGTTGCTGTTGTTGTTAACCCAGCCACTGAGGATGCATAAGCCAGTGCATCCTTAGTGCCGGTCCCAAGCCCGGACAAATGGGGAGGGTTGCGTCAGGAAGGGCATCCGGCGTAAAATATTTGCCAAATCAAATATGCGGATCATTAATAAGACTTACATACCGGATCGGTCGAGGCCCGGGTTACCAACGACCGCCACCGGTACTGTTAACCAGCAGGGTGTCGGTGGAAACTATGCTACTGTTGGGCGAAGGAGAAGGAGAGGGGGAAAGCATGTCCAGAGGCAGCTAGAGAGGAGGAAGGGTAGGCATGTGGAGGTGAGAGTTGGAACTTTGAATGTTGGCACTATGACTGGTAAAGGGAGAGAGCTGGCTGACATGATGGAAAGAAGAAAGGTAGGCATACTGTGTGTGCAAGAGACCAGGTGGAAGGGGAGTAAGGCCAGGAGTATCAGAGGTGGGTTCAAACTCTTCTACCATGGTGTGAATGGGAGGAGTAATGGGGTAGGGGTAATTCTGAAGGAAGAGTATGTCAAGAGCGTGCTGGAGGTGAAGAGAGTGTCAGACAGAGTGATGAGTATGAAGCTGGAAATTGAAGGTTTATTGCTGAATGTTATCAGCGTATATGCCCCGCAAGTTGGGTGTGAGATGGATGAAAAAGAAGAATTCTGGAGTGAGTTGGACGACATGGTAGAGAGGGTACCCAAGGAGGAAAGAGTGGTGATTGGAGCGGACTTCAATGGACATGTTGGTGAAGGGAACAGAGGTGATGAGGAGGTGATGGGAAGGCATGGAGTCAAGAAGAGAAATGTGGAAGGACAGATGGTGGTCGATTTTGCGAAAAGGATGGAAATGGCTGTGGTGAATACATATTTCAAGAAGAGGGAGGAACACAGGGTGACATACAAGAGTGGAGGAAAGTGCACACAGGTGGACTATATCTTATGTAGAAGGCGCCATCTAAAAGGGATTGGAGACTGCAAGGTGGTGACAGGGGAGAATGTAGCTAGGCAGCATTAGATGGTGGTCTGTAGGGTGACTTTGGAGACCAAGAAGAGGAAGCGAGTGAAGACACAGCCGAAGATCAAATGGTGGAAGTTGAAGAAGGAAGACTGTTGTGTGGAGTTCAGGCAGGAGTTAAGACAGGCACTGGGTGGTAATGAAGAGTTGCCAGATGGCTGGAAAACCACTGCAGAAATAGTGAGGGAGACAGCTAGGAAGGTACTTGGTGTGTCATCAGGACAGAGGAAGGAAGACAAGGAGACTTGGTGGTGGAATGAGGAAGTACAGCAAATTATACAGAGGAAAAGGTTGGGAAAGAAGAAGTGGAATAGTAAGAGAGATGAAGAAAGTAGACAGGAGTACAAGGAGATGCAGCATAAAGCAAAGAGAGAGGTGGCAAAGGCAAAGGAAAAGGCTTATGGTGAGTTGTATGACAGATTAGACACTAAGGAAGGAGAAAAGGACTTGTACCGATTGGCTAGACAGAGGGACCAAACTGCAAAGGATGTGCAGCAAGTTAGGGCGATCAAGGATAGAGATGGAAATGTGCTGACAAGCGAGGAGAGTGTGCTTAGAAGGTAGAAGGAATACTTTGAGGGGCTGATGAATGAAGAAAATGAGAGAGAGAGAAGGTTGGATGATGTAGGGATAGTGAATCAGGAAGTTCAGCGGATTAGCAAGGAGGAAGTGAGGATAGCTATGAAGAGGATGAAGAGTGGAAAGGCAGTTGGTCCTGATGACATACCTGTGGAGGCATGGAGATGTTTAGGAGAGATGGCAGTGGAGTTTTTAACTAGATTGTTTAACACAATCCTGGAAAGTGAGAGGATGCCTGAGGAGTGGAGAAGAAGCATACTGGTACCGATTTTCAAGAACAAGGGCGATGTGCAGAACTGTAACAACTACAGAGGTATAAAGTTGATCAGCCACAGCATGAAGATTTGGGAAAGAGTAATAGAAGCTAGGTTAAGTGGAGAGGTGACGATCAGCGAGCAGCAGTATGGTTTCATGCCACGAAAGAGCACCACAGATGTGATGTTTGCTTTGAGAATGTTGATTGAGAAGTATAGAGAAGGCCAGAAAGAGTTGCATTGTGTCTTTGTAGATTTAGAGAAAGCTTATGACAGAGTGCCGAGAGAGGAGGTGTGGTATTGTATGAGGAAGTCAGGAGTTGCAGAGAAGTATGTAGGAGTGGTGCAGGATACGTATGAGGGAAGTGTGACAATGGTGAGGTGTGCGGTTGGAATGACAGATGGGTTCAAGGTGGAGGTGGGATTACATCAAGGATCGGCTCTTAGCCCTTTCTTGTTTGCAATGGTGATGGACAGGTTGACGGACAAGATCAGGCAGGAGTCTCCATGGACGATGATGTTCGCGGATGACATTGTGATCTGTAGCGAGAGTCGGGTGTAGGTTGAGGAGAGCCTGGAGAGGTGGAGGTATGCACTGGAGAGAAGAGGAATGAAAGTCAGTAGGAGCAAGACGGAATACCTATGCGTGAATGAGAGAGAGGACAGTGGAATGGTCAGGATGCAAGGAGTGGAGGTGACAAAGGCATTTGAGTTTAAATACTTGGGGTCAACTGTCCAAAGTAACGGGGAGTGCAGTAGAGAGGTGAAAAAGAGAGTGCAGGCAGGTTGGAGTGGGTGGAGAAGTGTGTCAGGAGTGATTTGCGACAGAAGGGTATCAGCAAGAGTTAAAGGGAAAGTTTACAAGATGGTTGTGAGACCAGCTATGTTATATGGTTTGGAGACAGTGGCACTGACGAAAAGACAGGAGGCGGAGCTGGAGGTGGCAGAGTTGAAGATGCTAAGATTTTCACTGGGAGTAACGAAGAAGGACAGGATTAGGAGCGATTATATTAGAGGGACCGCTCAGGTTGGACGGTTTGGAGACAACGCAAGAGAGGCAAGATTGAGATGGCTTGGACATGTGTGGAGGAGAGATGCTGGGTATATTGGGAGAAGGATGCTGAATATGGAGCTGCCAGGGAAGAGGAGAAGAGGAAGGCCAAAGAGGAGGTTTATGGATGTGGTGAGGGAAGACATGCAGGTGGCTGGTGTGACAGAGGAAGACGCAGAAGACAGGAAGAAATGGAAACGGATGATCCGCTGTGGCGACCCCTAACGGGAGCAGCCGAAAGTAGTAGTAGTTGTTGCTGTTGTTGTTGTGCCATGTGGTGTGTGTGTGTGTGTGTGTGTGTGCAGGGTGATTGCTGGGTGACATAAAGGAAGATCTGATGGTGATGCGGCACAGTGGTTAGCCCGATCACTTCACAGCAAGATGGTCCTGGGTTCAAGTCCTGGGATAGTCCAATCTTGGGGGCCGTCTCGGGTCATCCTCTGTGTGAAGTTTGCATGTTCTCCCCGTGTCTGTGTGGGTTTCCTCTGGTGCTCCAGTTTCCTCCCACAGTCCAAAGACATGTAGGTCAGGTGAATCGGCCATACTGAATTCTATCTAGGTGTGTGTGTGTGTGTGTGTGTGTGTGTGTGTGTGTGTGTGTGTGTGTGTGTGTGTGTGTGTGTGTGTGTGTGTGTGTGTGTGTGTGTGTGTGTTTGTGTGTGTGTGTGTGTGTGTGATGGCCTGGCGGCCTGTCCAGGGTGTCTCCCTGCCTGCTGCCCAATGACTGCTGGGATAGGCTCCAGCATCCCCACGACCTTGAGAGCAGGATAAGCGGTAATAGCTGGTGATGCTGCGATAGCTGCTATAGTGGACAGTGGTGTGTGTGTGTTGCAGTTGTTGAAGATCAACTGTCTTGTTGGTGTTGATCCAGTAGTGCATACAGTGCATGATAGTGTACTTTGTATGTGGCTGTATTGGCTGTATGGCACCCATATGATAAATGTTTGTTGTTGTGTGTGTGTGTGTTCCCTTCTTCTGATCCTCCATTTGTTTTAATGTGTTCTATTCATGCTGGTGGCACAGTAACTCTACCAGTGGAACTGGCAGGAGGCATCCAAACACAAAGGGACTTTGACACTGAGGACATGTCTAATGCAACCGTTACCTTCATAACATTGGGTCATACCTTTTGGGATACCTTATTTATCTGAAAGTCAGCCAATCGCCCAAAAGTTAGAGGGTTCAGCAGCTTTATGAAAGAAAATTGTCCCCTTCCATTTTATATGGGACAGTAGACTTTCACCAGATTCACACTGTTGCTGGAGTTTGTGACATGTTAAACACATCTACATATGACTGCACTGGGCGATAAGAGGACATCATTTTTAAATAAATAGAAAACTCTAAGAGGCTGGTTCCAAACCCAGTAGCCCAGGGCTGGTGGAGTTGCTATGAGCAGAATGTATTGATGCATGCTGACTAATCCAGCTAAGGAAATCACCGAAAGATGAATCAGTTCATCTGGACACAACATTTATTGAGAAACCGGTCATTGGTTTCGGTTATTATGCCACTGGGTGGGGTACCTGCAGTCAGTTGAGACTGAAGAGGTCAATAAACGTGTCCAGAGGAGCTGATTCAACTTTCTGTGATATGAGCAGAATATGAACCTTTTATGAGATATGGAAAAGGGCAAACTGTTGGTCCACCCAGTCTACCCTCAGCTAGCTCTCTCTCTCTCTCTCTCTCTCTCTCTCTCTCTCTCTCTCTCTCTCTCTCTCTCTCTCTCTCTCTCTCTCTCTCTCTCTCTCTCTCTCTCTCTCCCTTCTATTTTATCATTCATACGGACATTGTTTATACACTTTAAAATAAAATGTGTTTGCTTTGCGAGCTAAAATAAATTTGTTGTTAATCTTTTATAATATGATGGAAAATGGTTACTGAGGTATATTGAAAAACATCTTTAGCATTATGAGTTTTGCCACAGGCTATCTTGGCTCCATCTAAATGGTGTTTGCCCAGAGCAGGACGGCTGCCAGTTTGCACAACAACCTCAGACACCTGTGATGGATGGCCCAGCGGGTGAAGCTGTGCAAACGCAGCTTTGCATATGTGGCGCAAAAGTGGAGGAGAGGGGGTACCTGTGTGAAGGAGATAGAGGGTTTGTTAGCCTTCATACCACCCTGACTTGTTACAATGAGAAGGCATGCCAAGCCTGGAGACTGAGGAGAATTAGCTGTGGTCAGCCATAGCTGCACTGCTTCATTTTATGCCCTGAAAGAAATAACTGAATGAAAATTCTAATCTGCTATTTAACATGCAGTCAAGCAACCGAAACATATATGATTAACTTCTGCCACTTTCCCACCAAACACAATTTTTTTTGTCATTAGATGTGCTGTTAATTTACATATGTTAAAGATTACGTTTAAAAACGTTTATTTGGGAAGGGACACTGTATATTAATCAACATTTGAGAAACATGTAACTGTACCCGAGTTAGTTAATGGGCTAATTTCCATTGGCAGTCCCTATGCCTGATGGTGTTAGCCATCCTAAGATAATAGAATTGTACAAAAAAAAACATGCAACATACAACATAGTTACATTACATTTCATTACATTACTGTCATTTAGCCGACGCTTTATCCAAAGTGACTTACAATAAGTGCATTTAACGAAGGAAATCAGGAGAACTACTAGTCAATCAGAGGTCATAAGTGCATCTAAACAAGCATCTAAGAGCAAAACCAGTGCTAAAGTAAAAGTGCAAGAAAGATTTTTTTTTTAATGAGTGAATACAATAAGTGCTAAGAACAAGTGACAGGGTAGTAGTTCTTAAAGAGGTAAGTTTTCAACCTGTGCCGAAAGATGGGCAGCGACTCCGCTGGCCTGACATCAGTGGGGAGTTCATTCCACCACTGTGAGGCCAGGACAAAAAAGAGCCGTGACCGGGTCGATGGGCAGCAAGGGCCTCTGAGCGACAGGGCAACCAGGCGTCCCGAGGCAGCAGAGAGAAGTGGTCGGGCGGGGGTGCAGGGCTTGACATTGGCCTGGAGATAGGAAGGCACTGTTCCTTTCACTGCCCTGTAGGCTAGCACCAGAGTCTTAAACTGGATGCGAGCAGCTACTGGGAGCCAGTGTAGGGACATGAGAAGGGGAGTTGTGTGGGAGAACTTAGGGCAGTTGAACACCAGACGAGCTGCAGCTTTCTGAACAAGCTCCAGAGGTCTGATGGCTGACGCCGGGGTGCCAGCAAGGAGGAAGTTGCCGTAGTCCAGCCGGGAGATGACCAGAGCCTCAATGAGCACAGGTGCCATCTCGTCGGTGAGGAAGGGGCGAATCTTCCTGATGTTATAGAGGAGAAATCTGCAGGAGCGAGCACCCGTTGCAACATTTTCAGCAAACAACAGTTGGTCGTCCAGGATCACACCTAGATTCCTCACAGTCCAATTTGGCATCACCACGGTGCTGTCAATGGTGATGGCCAGGTCTCGATGTGGGCAACCTTTCCCGGGAGGAACATCAGCTCTGTCTTGTCCAGATTGAGCTTCAGGTGGTGTGTCGCCATCCACTCAGAGATGTCAGTCAAGCACGCAGCAATGTGTGTCTCTACTTGTGTGTCAGAGGGAGGAAAGGACAAGATCAGCTGGGTGTCATCGACATAACAATGGTAAGAGAAGTCATGCGAGCGAATAACAGAACCCAGGGATGTTGTGTACATGGAGAAAAGGAGAGGACCCAGAACCAAACCCTGTGGAACGCCTGTAGTCAGTCTGCGAGGCTCCGACACAGATGCCCTCCATGTCACCTGGTAGGAGCGACCAGTCAGGTAGGTTGCAAACATTTAGAGTGCAGAGCCTGTGACACCCAGCCCCTCAAGGGTAGAGAGGAGGAACTGGTGGTTCACTGTGTCGAACGCAGATGACATGTCCAGGAGTATCAGGACAGAGGAGAGAGAGTTCGCTCTCGCAGAGTGCAGCGATTCTGTCACTGCAAGGAGGGCCGTCTCTGTCGAGTGACACACCCTGAACCCAGACTGGTTGGGGTCCAGGAGGTTGTTCTGGTCGAGGTACAAAAATGTTGTTAAAGACAGCACGTTCAAAAGTTTTGGATAGAAAAAGGTAGAAGGGAAACTGGTCTGTAGTTTTTGGCATCAGAGGGGTTAAGTGATGGTTTCTTGAGAAGGGGGGTGACTCTAGCAGTCTTGAAGGCAAATGGAAAGCATCCTGCCTGGAGGGAGGTGTTGATGAGGTGGGTTAGATAGGGAAGGAGTTCAGGTGCTATAGACTGAAGAAGAGGGGAGAGGACTGGGTCAAGAGAGCATGTGGTGGAGCGACTGGATGTGATGAGGTTTAGAACCTCGTTGGGGGAGAGGGGAGCGAGGCGGAATAGGGTGGGACGTCGAGAGGTGAAGGAGGGTGCAGAGGGTGGGATAGTGCAAGCAGCACTAACCGGGTGGTGAGAAAAGGAGGATCTGACATAATTTACCTTCTTGTCAAAGAAGTTAGCGAAGTCATCAGGGAGAAGGGAGGAAGAAGGAGGAGGAGGTGGGGGTTGAAGAAGTCTAGAGAAGGTTTCAAAGAGTTTCTTAGGACTAGAGGCAGAGGATAGGTTTTTAGAGCGATAGGAGGCAGCCTTAGCAGCAGAAAGGGATGAGGAGAAAGTGGAAAGAAGAGACTGGAAGTTGAGAAGGTCCTCTGGGAGTTTGACTTTTCTCCATTTGCGCTCTGCCACTCTCAGGCTCCGTCTGTCAGTACATACTGAGTCAGTCAGCCAAGGGGCAGGTGGTTGGGGCAACATGCCTGGAGGTGAGGGGACAGAGATTGTCCAGAAAAGAGGAGAGGGTAGAGAGAAGAAGATCAGTAGCAGTGTCAGGGGGTAGGAGAGAGAAAGATTCAGGTGTAGGGAGGATAAAAGTAACAAAGGAAGAAAGTTCAGTGATGGAGAGAGAGCAGAGGTGTCTACGGGTGGAAACCATGTGGGTAGGGGAAGGGGCTAAGGGGGGTGAAGAGAGGGAGAGAGAGTAGGACATGAAATAGTGGTCAGAGAGCTGAAGGGGAGTAACAGAGAGATTGGAAATAGGAAAGTGTCTAGTAAAGATAAGGTCCAGCTGGTTGCCGGCCTTGTGGGTAGGAGGAGATGGTGAGAGGTGAAGGTCAAAGGAGGAGAGGAAAGAGAGAAGAGGATCTAGCTTGTTAGTGTGGATGTTGAAGTCACCGAGAAGGATAAGTGCAGCGTCGTCAACAGGGAAGTGCGAGACAAGTGTGTCAAGCTCCTCCAGACACTCACCAAGGGGGCCTGGTGGGCGGTACACAACCACGATGGTACGTTTGACTGGATACGAGACAGTAACAGCGTGAAATTCAAAAGAGGGCGGAGAAAATTCTGGAATGGAAACAAGAGAGCACTTCCATTTCAGGGAGATCAGCAGGCCAGTACCACCACTCCGCATCCCAGCTCTGGGGAGTGTGAGAAAAAGAGTACACATCAGACAAAGCTGCGGGTGTGGTAGTGTTTTCTGGCATGATCCAGATCTCAGTTAGAGCAAGAAAGTTGAGGGAGAGCAAGGATTTTAATATAAAATACAAGAACAAGAACAAACAAAAAGAACAAAGATACAGAATAAACAAATAATATAGAAAAAGATAATAAAGATAATATAGAAAATTATATGTATATATACAGTGCATCCGGAAAGTATTCACACCTCTTCACTTTCCCCACATTTTGTTATGTTACAGCCTTATTCCAAAATGGATTAAATTCCTTTTTTTCCTCATCAATCTACACACAATACCCCATAATAACAACGTGAAAAAGGTTTTGTAGAATTTTTTGCAAATGTATTAAAAATAAAAAACTGAAATATTGCATGTACATAAGTATTCACACCCTATGCTATGACACTCAAAATTGAGCTCATGTTCATCCTGTGTCCACTGATCATCCTTGAGATGTTTCTACATCTTGATTGGAGTCCACCTCTTCCTAGAGCTGGCTGCCCAGCCAAACTGAGCAATCGGGGGTGAAGGGCCTTGATCAGGGAGGTGATCAAGAACCCGATGGTCACTCTGACAGAGCTCCTGCGTTCCTCTGTGGAGATGGCAGAACCTTCCAGAAGGACAACCATCTCTGCAGCACTCTACCAATCAGGCCTTTATGGTAGAGTGGCCAGACGGAAGCCTCTGCTCAGTAAAAGGCACATGACAGCCCGATTGGAGTTTGCCAGAAAGCACCCAAAGGACTCTCAGACCATGAGAAACAAGATTCTCTGGTCTGATGAAACCAAGATTGAGCTCTTTGGCCTGAATGCCAAACGTCACGTCGGGAGGAAACCAGGCACCTCTCATCACCTTACTAATACCATCCCTACAGTGAAGCATGGTGGTGGCAGCATCATGCTGTGGGGATGTTCTTCAGCGGCAGGAACTGGGAGACTAGTCAGGATCGAGGGAAAAATTAATGGAGCAAAGTACAGAGAGATCCTTGATGAAAACCTGCTCCAGAGTGCTCAGGACCTCAGACTGGGGCGAAGGTTTACCTTTCAACACGACAATGACCCTAAGCACACAGCCAAGACAACAAAGGAGTGGCTTCGGGACAAGTCTGTGAATGTCCTTGAGTGGCCCAGCCAGAGCCCAGACTTGAACCCATTGAACATCTCTGGAAAGACCTGAAAATAGCTGTGCAGCGACGCTCCCCATCTAACCTTACAGAGCGCAAGAGGATCTGCAGAGAAGAATGGGAGAAATACCCCAAATATAGGTGAGCCAAGCTTGTAGCTTCATACCCAAGAAGACTTGAGGCTGTAATCGCTGCCAAGGGTGCCTCAACCAAGTACTGAGTAAAGGGTGTGAATACTTATGTACATGCAATATTTCAGTTTTTTATTTTTAATACATTTGCAAAAATTTCCACAAAACATTTTTCGCTTTGTCATTATGGGGTATTGTGTGTAGATTGATGAGAAAAAAAAGAAATTCAATCCATTTTGGAATAAGGCTGTAACATAACAAAATGTGGGGGAAATGAAGGGGTGTGAATACTTTCCGGATGCATATATATATATATATATAAACCAGACATACAACACAGCTAATGTACAATACAATTAAACAACATGTTAAAGGCGTGTGTGAATAGCATCAATGTTGACATTGTTTGTTCTTCATAAGCCATTTCTTGACATTACACTTAAATGAATGATAGGATGGGGACTCTCTGATTGATTGTGGTACTGAGTTCCACTAAAAGAGAATACGGCCTGACTAAATGCAGTTCCCTTGAGTGGGATTGTGCAGTCTCCTCTAGCTGCACCTCTAGTATATCTGTTTGTGGTAGATTTAAAGATGATGACGCTGTACAGAGGAGGAGGAGCTAAACCATGCATGATCTTATAAACTAGGTAGACATTTTTGTATTTGATGAGGTTTTCCCAACTAAGTACATTATACTTGTTAGACTATGGCAATGATGAAAAGTGAATGGCTTCTTGTCTAAGGTTTGAGTGCTTGTTTTGATAATGACATATGATGTATGGTGATTTTAATGTTGTAGAGTGTGTGTTACACCACCTTATCAAACAATAGATGATGTAGGAGACAACCATTGAGTGGAAGTATGTCTTTGCTGCCTCAGTTGATAGGGAGTCTCTGGTAAACCTGAAATCTGCCAAATTAAACTTTACTTTATTGCAGACTCCCTTTTTACTGGGATTTTGAAGCCGAGGTTTGAGTCTATGAGTACTCCTAAGTATTTGCATTCTGAGAAAACTTGGAGTCTCTCTACCTGGACGAGAATATCATCATCATCATCATCATCATCATCATCATCTTCTGCTTCTTCTTCTTTTTCTTCTTCCTCCTCATCTTCCTCCTCCTCCAGGTTTTTCCAGCTTGTTTCCTGGTTCCCAGGGGTCTCCACAGCAGATTTGATAGTTTCCATTGGTACCCTGTGAGGGCACAGCACTAATGGCGGTCCTGTCAATCTGCATAATGACTTGGCAAAATGTTACGTCGGATGCCCTTCCTGACACAACCACTAACCTTATGGACGGGGTACAAGTAAAGCGCTGGATGCCATCCCATTATCCATGGACTTGCACCCATGCCTGTCACCATTTCTGGATGAGAATATTTTGCTTTGCCTTTATGCTGTTGCCTTTTAAGAAAGACACACAAACTGTTTCCGATGCATTCAATTGCAGACAATGTTGGTTAAGACAGGATGTGACCTTCAATATAATATTTGTCAGCTTGATTGCTACCTCTTCTGTAGTTTTACCATGAGGAAAAAAAAACTATCATCAGCATACATTAAGATGTCACCTTTTCCACACACAGAAGATAGAGCACATGCTGAATAGGATTGGACCCAATATAGAGCTCTGTTGGACACCAGTTGATAGATCTAGAGAATTAGATATATAATTATTAATTCTGACAAGCAGGGAGTGAGATGAGGAGTAGAATCTGATAAGGTTGACAAATTCTGTGGAAAGATTGAAATTGAGTAGTTTACGCAGTAGGATGTTATGATTAATGCTATTGAATGCTTTCTATAGGTCAAGGAACATTGCCCCTATAGCCTCAAATTTTTCCACTGATGCCTTAACTTGTGTATGAAATAGCATGTAGCCATTTCTGTTGAGTCATTAGCCCTGAATCCAAATTACATTGGCTGTAGTGGCGAGGAGCTATTGCTGAGATGGTCGATGATTTGTTTGGCAACTAGAGTTTTTTAATACCTTTTATACAATGGGTGAAATACTGATGGGTCTTTAGTTAGTGGTCAGATGAGGGTCACCACATTTGAGTATAGGGGTTACAACCGCAGACAGCCATGAGTTGGGAAACCTCATTTGACTCATTGAGGAATTAATGATATGTATTAGTGGGTTAGCTATTGAGGAGTTTATCTCTTTCTGCATGAGTGTGTCTATACCATAGATATCCATAGGCCTTTAATACTTGAGAGATGTGATTACTTTTTCTACCTCTGTTTCAGAAACTGGTCTTAATACTATTGCTGGTTCACTAGTACCGATAGTCCATGCATTGCTTTGTGGAACTGTGAAACTTAGGGCTATGATAGGTACTGACTCAACAATGTATTGATTGAGGGCCTGTGCCACATTAACTGGGCTCTGTAGGATTGTGTAGGATTGACCTTCAATTCAATTGGCTTTATTATGATGCTGTTTTGACCTGTTATTTTTTTAATCTGGCTCTATATAGCTTTTGAATTAGCATAAGAGTGTTCAATGATTGTAATGAAGAAGTCCGCCTTTGCTTTTCTCAGTTCTCTCGTTGCCTTGTTTCTTGGCATTGTGAATGTATGCCTATAATTGGACATGATTGATTTTGTGGTTGTTTTTAAGGCCTTGTCTCGCTCCTTCATTATTTTTAGGCGTTATTTTTTGGAGACGTTGTGTGTCTCTCTTGCAGGGCATCGGGGTTACTAACTAGCTGCATCATCATGAAACAAGTTGCAACTGTGTTAAAACCAGTGGTACATATCAGATCATCTGTGATGTAGTTTGTGATTTACAACTGATGCATTTTTCTTTTGTCTGTAGCGAGAGATTCCGAATGTTAAACAAATCATAAAGGATTTGGCCGCTGTGGTCTATGAAAAAGCTGATGCCATAGGTAAGATGGTGTGTGAGTGTGTGTGTGTGTGTGTGTGTGTGTGTGTGTGTGTGTGTGTGTGTGTGTGTGTGTGTGTGTGTGTGTAAGATAGAGAGAGGATGAGAGGGAGAGAATGAGAATGAGAGGGAGAAAAAGAGAGTGAGAAAGGGTGAGATTATCTTCTTTGGAATGAAATTGGGGGCAGTAACTTGTACTAATTGCCACCTTGGTGGTGGAGAGTCTCCTTTTGTGTGTGACAGTCATTCAGGCTAATACAGATGCCCTTTAAGTACCCTTTACAGTCAGGGTTTCAAACTTCACAGTCTCACACCAGTTAGAAAGAAACCCATTCTGTGGTTCCATTCATAATTAACATGGGTAACATTTAGAACAATGAATAATGTACATTATGGAGAACTGTTTTCTTTCATGTGACTACAACCGTTTTAAGATAAATAAAACAGGGCTTGTGACCTTTCTGGGCTCACTGGGTAGAGAGGACACAATTCAGAATGTGGTGTTTGTTCTTCTGGTTATGTTTCTTTTCCCAGAACCCTTCGGATGTTTTATTATAGTTTCCCTGTACAGGAAATAAAACTGAACATGATACATTATCAGTGAATTAAAAAAAAATTCCAGTTAATTTGAAACATCTTTTTTTTTGTTAAATGCATGTGAAAGCCTCCTTACACAACATCTGGCTGTAAGAGGAGGAGAGTGTAAAAGAGCTCAAAAACTCAAAGCAAGAAATGGATTTGTGGTAGCAAACAGCAGGAAGTGCTACAGACTTTATGGGACAGTATCATAGTTTTATCATGTTCGTCTTCATTAGCATTATTAGTCACACAAGTAGAAATATTTTCCTATTAAAAGAAGATGAACCTCACTTGTTTTGTATTATTTTGCCTTCCACTAGGATTTCAGGTGAAGAGGATATTGGGATAATGGATGACTGCACAGTGCAGACTTGTGACGTTTGAATCAGCCCTGTGAAGGTTTACACTATAATTCACATGAATGAAGATGATAAATACCAACAGTGTCTTTTCACCAGGCATGCATAACCTCTGACACACCAAAGCTGCTCTGTAGTGGAATGAAGTGACCTGTCTTACAAAATAAAGACTGTTGATTGCAGTGAATAGAGCAATAGAACATTTGTTCATCTTATTCTTTATTTTTCTCAGTATTTTGTTGCGCTATTGTCATTTTATGACTAGACAATAACTTTGTTGCTGACAACTGATGCGTAATTACTTGGCCCTCATAAAGCAAGTGAGAACATTTTAGTACATTGCAAATGATTATGGTAAATTTATCCCCAGTAGTTTGTTCTTAAAACTGCCTGGTAAAAAAATAAAAATAAAAAAAATAAAAAATAAAAAAAATAAAATAAAATCTTACCACTGCAAACTAATTTGTCAGTAACATGCCCTAGTAAGCCATTGTGGCTATTTCCCATGGATTCTAACAGTAGATGTATACGTTATGATCGTCTGTTGAAGCATATCAAACAGACAAGATTAAAAAAAAATGGAAACAAATGGCATAATCCCCAGAGGGATAAACATTATTGCCTCCCCTGCTATAGTGTTTCTTCCTGTATTTTTGGCAGTCAAAACATATCTAAACGTATATGCCATATGTTACATCATTCCATCATTACTATGTTTGTTTTTTTTCTGTGTTGACTCATTGAAAAGGTATATGAGTAAGGTATACTCTGTGTAAAAAAAAAAGTTTATACAGAGATTGAGCATCAGAGGGGGGGCAGGATATTATCAGTAAAAACTTCCCCCTTTTCATTTTCGAACATGTAAAATTTGGTTTACTGTGTTCGAAATAAAGACCTACCTACATATATAACAATCTTTAAAACACACATGTGCACAAAGAGGGACAGAGTAAATGAGTGAATACAAGAGTCTTCTGTGTTTTGTTTTATATTGTTGTGTGGTTAAAGTACAAATTTTTTATTTATTTATTTATGAGAAGACATAGGAAAAGATATGCCATAACATTTCTCTATCCACAAGATAACATCCAGTCAATATCAAGTGACAGAGTCATTCATCTGATCTCAGATAAGAGCATATCCCATAGCTGGTTACTTGGTTCTAAGTCCGGACCTGAATATGGGAGTATGTGGATATTCGCTCATTGGGTAGGTTTTCGGTTTACATTTTGGGATTCGGATATATAACTTCTTTTTTTTTTTACATAGGCTATCAATGTAAATGACTTGTCTTGGCTTGTATGAATTGTACGTGCAGGCAAAGTTGTCCATGGTCCGTGATACAAGAGAGAAGTTCAAGAGAAGTCCGAGCGTGGTTTTCCAGGGTCTGTAAGCCATGAGAGAGTGAGTCCTTTAGAGGTCCAAATTCAAAATCCGGGAGTTCCAAGTGAAAGGTTAGGGTCTGCAGGAGAGGGCAGAGCTCGAGGGGTTCTTGAGGAGACAAGGAAAACAGGATTAAACAGGGCACCCGAAGACACAAATAAAACACGAAGGAAAACTTGGGTTAACAATTTCACTAGAAGGCACGAGTAAACTAGGTAAACTCGACAACATTACCGACTGTTGCTTAGGCACGTTCTGCTGATCACACAATGGCTTGGCTTGGGTCTTGTAGATTGGTGATGAGCTGACTCGCAGGTGTGGTGGTTGTAGATTGTAGACAGGTGCATTGTTGTTGATTGTGTCAGCACAACGCTCTATGAGCGCGTGCAGACATGCCTGGTGTTTCAGAGACAAATGATGGAGATGTTCTTCGTGACCTCACAGTGGAGCCAGAGGGCCGAGCAGGGGTAGAACCACAACAGTACCCCCTTCCCGACGGAAGACACCGGGCGACCACCCAGGAGCATCAGGGTGGGCATGATAGAAATCGTCCAGCAGAGAAGGGTGGGGCGCGTAGGAAGGGGGAACCCAGCTCCGGTCCTCAGGGCTATAACCCTCCCAGTAAACCAGATACTGGAAACCCCGCCCCCTACGACGGACCGCAAGCAGCGGCTTGACTGACCAGACTCGGTTACGGTCCTTCAGGACACAGGGAGGTGGAGGAGCTGTGACAGGGGAAGACAGAGAACTGGAGGACACAGGCTTGAGCATCAAGACATGGAACACTGGATGGACATTCAGAGATGGTGGCAGCGTGAGACATACCCAGTAGGCTGAATGCTGTCCGCTTTCAGCAGGTAAGGGCGGCCCCAGAAAGAAGGCCAGTTATCAACAAAGCCGAATCCCTGCTCATTACAGCAACGAGCCAGCCAGCAGTTCATTGAGGTGAGCCTACTGTACATCTCATCATTACTCCTCACAAGTAAAGGACCAGAGACAATTACTCGATGCCAACATCTTTCTGGCAAACTCAAGCATTCTGACTAGGCTGGCTTTTGTGATCTCTGATTGCTTCATCCTAGCATTATTGGTGCCGACATGAATAACAATGTCGCTGAAAATAGTGGTGTTGTGTGCTTGGGTTCCCTGACTCTCCCTCCGTGATGCCAGCACCCTAAGATTATCCTCTATGTCGGAGACTCTTGCCCCGGGTAAACAGTGAACCAAGGCTGGCGAAGCAAATCTAACATTGGGGGTAATGGAGTCTCCTATCACCAGCGTGCGTTGCTTTACTCTGTCGACAGGAGGGGGAGAAGAATGCTGGCCGGTAGGACTACCAACAGGGCTGGTGAGTTGTGAAAACCGGTTTGCAGTCGGGACTGCAGACCAGGCCACACAACTGATGGTTTGCTTTTGGGATCCTTACCATGCCGTCACACAGAGACAAACTCCGCCGCATCTGCCAACGAAGCTGAGCTAGTGCTAACAATAGCAGGCCTGCTGTCAGGCCCGGGGCTAAGCCTATCTGGAGTGCCCGTCACATCTACCATAATCCTAGCCGAAAGCAGCTGCTCTAACTCACGGACACGTCTCTCTAGTAGGGACAGCCTATCTGTAACTACGGAGCAGTCACCACAAACCATAATTTTAACGATGCTGCTTTGACTGCGAAGGTAATAGAGCTAACTGCTAAGCTAGGCTAAGCTCAAAGCTAGTGTAAACTACTAATAAGACACGTTAGTCGCTAGCTAATGGGTCTGACCCTTTAGCCGAGCGGTTAGTGATGTCACCTTGTGGTGCAGTATACCCCGTATCGAATCCCGCACCGGGCAAGAAAATAACCGGTTACATTGGTGGCAGCGGTGGGATCCGGAAGTGTGCAGATCCTCAGAAGTCTCTTCGGAGCGCGGAATGACAAAGCGCGAGGGCGCGCTTCCGGGGAGGGTGACGGCTGTAAACTACTAATAAGACACGTTAGTCCCTAGCTAACGGGACTGACCCTTTAGCCGAGCGGTTAGTGATGTCGCCTTGTGGCGCAGTACACACCGTATCGAATCCCGCACCGGGCAAGAAAATAACCCGTTGCACTAGTAACAAACTAGGAACGAGAAGCTGCCTACTAAACACAAGATTTGTATAAGAAAGAAAACTAGAGATTCTAGTGATAAGTGAACTAAGCACAGAAAATAGCTAAATCAGAACAAAATGAAGAGGTTACGGCAGAATATAGAAAATAAATAGTATTGTAGCGAATTCGGGGGACAACGCAACCACAGGAACTGCCGCGGCCGGGAAGCGAACCTGTATCGCCCGCACCGCAGGAGACATCGCTAACCGCTCGACTAAAGGGTCAGGCCAGCGGCCAGCGTGTCTTCTTATCCATGGACGTTACACTACCCTCCCCTTCGGGGAGCATGTCCCCGCGCTTAAGCATATCAGCTCCCTCACGCCTCAGGGCGCATACGCTTCCGATGGCCTTACCGCCGCTCCATCCCACTTCTGACAACAATGTAGCGAATTCGGGGGACAACGCAACCACAGGAACTGCCGCGGCCGGGACACGAACCCGTATCGCCCGCACCGCAGGAGACATCGCTAACCGCTCGACTTAAGGGTCAGACCCGGCAGCCAGCGGCCAGCGTGTCTTCTTATCCATGCATGTCCCCCGAATTCGCTACAGTATGAAAATAAGTTGCCGATCTAACAAAGCCGCCGCTCACGAAGGCGGAAACTGGAAACAGCTGGCAGTAAATCAGTCAACTCGGAGTAAAGCAATGCACTCTAGTGATAGGAGACTGTAGCATCCCCAGCTGATTGATGGTCGTAGTCTTAAACTGGTGGTTTATAAAGATTCGCTTTATTCACATATAGTCTTCACAAACACACCGTAAGAGCTAAAGGAAAAAGAAAATACGCTAACCACTAACCTTATGCCCCTATCAGCCAGGTGCTAAACAAAATTAAATTCACTCTTTCGTGAGACCTTCAACACTTGGACGGTGATTATTTTCGCCCGCCGGCATTTGCAAAAACAATTTCCGTGTTTTTCTACTTCCTGTTTGCGTTTATTCTCCTCATTCCGACGTGACACAACAGCGCATGAGCATTAGGCAGCATAATCGAACTTCAAAATGAATGTGAATTTTAAGAAAGAATACGCTGTGGGAGTGCAGGAATGAGGAGACGGAGAGATTGAGTAGAGTCAATTCCGTTTACTCGCCACACAAAACAATACTGATACAGCAGAATCTCTCGTGGCAACCAGCTAACCGCTAGGCTGCTGCAAACATGGCTCCACCCCGGAAACTCTAAGCAGTGCCTACGTCAGCACTCTGAACGTCTGCCTTAAAGGAGCAGCAGCCCCTGGTGAACCTACCCTTAATTGTGTATCACCACAACACTATCATAAACAAATATGCATGAGCACAAAAAAGACTACTTACTAAAACAATAATATAACTCACTTAAAGGTTACACTCCCACCAATCATGAATAGTTTGCAGAATGTAAACATGAATGATTTATAAACTCAAATTACATTTAATCCAACAATTACTTAAAGTTTATATGTCTATGTAATAGTCTAAGCATAAAGGCAATATGTCAAATTCTGTATGGCAAAGGATGTGATTTTGGAGAACTCTGAAGGCAGTTACACACAATCAGTTTCTGAACCGGGCACTCCATAATGGATAGCTTGCTGAGACACTGTCCTTCTCTTCCCACTTCCCAGTCTCCAAGACAGTGCATCCGGAAAGTATTCACACCTCTTCACTTTCCCCACATTTTGTTATGTTACAGCCTTATTCCAAAATGGATTAAATTCCTTTTTTCCCTCATCAATCTACACACAATACCCCATAATGACAAAGTGAAAACGGTTTTGTAGAAATGTTTGCAAATTTATTAAAAGTAAAAAACTGAAATATTGCATGTACATAAGCATTCACACCCTTTGCTATGACACTCAAAATTGAGCTCAGGTTCATCCTGTGTCCACTGATCATCATTGAGATGTTTCTACATCTTGATTGGAGTCCACCTGTAGTAAATTCAATTGATTGGACATGATTTGCAAATGCACACACCTGTCTATATAAGGTCCCACTGTTGACAGTGCATGTCAGAGCAGGAACCAAGCCATGAAGTCAAAGGCATTGTCTGTAGACCTCCGAGACAGGGTTGTATCGAGGCACAGATCTGGGGAAGGGTAGAAAACATTTTCTACAGCTTTGAAGGTCCCAAAGAGCACAGTGGTCTCCATCATCCATAAATGGAAGACGTTTGGATCCACCAGGACTCTTCCTAGAGCTAGCCGGCCAGCCAAACTGAGCAATCGGGGGGGGGGGGAGGGCCTTGGTCAGGGAGGTGACCAAGAACCCGATGGTCACTCTGACAGAGCTCCAGCGTTCCTCTGTGGAGATGGGAGAACCTTCCAGAAGGACAACCATCTCTGCAGCACTCTGCAGCACACAACGTGTTGCAGTTTTCACAAAGTTCCAACTGCAACACGTTCCAAAAAGACCAACCAGGTGAGCGACGAGGAGGAAAGGAACAGAAGGAATAGCACAGTCAACCCGTATGTTCCTGTGGTCTCCGAGAAACTCAGGAGAATTTTCAACAAACACTGCTTGCCGGTATACTTCAAACCCAGCAAAACACTCCGACAAAGACTGGTTCATCCCAAAGACCGTGTACCACACACGCGAAAAAGCAATCTGGTGTATGCTGTACAATGCAATGAGGATTGCACTGACCTATACATAGGAGAAACCAAACAACCACTACACAAACATAGAAGGCCAAACTCCTCAGGACAAGACTCAGCAGTCTATCTACACCTAAAGGAGAAGACACACTCCTTCGAGGACAGGACACATTTTGGACAGAGAAGATAGATGGTTTGAAAGAGGAGTGAAGGAAGCCATCTATATGAAACTGGAAAAACCATCCCTCAACAGAGGAGGAGGTCTGCGACACCACCTATCTCCCACTTACAATGCCGTCCTTTCATCTCTACCCAGGGGACTCAAGAAGCCTTGCCTCCAAGAACAACAGTCGGTCACTAACGGCTCCAACGACTCTCATGAGCACTGAATAATGAAGTCGAAACTAACACCCCCAACTACCATCGCTGCTAAACAAATGCAAATCAATAGCTCCGATGGCGACGGGCGCGGCTGGAAATCGGAGCACAGGAGAGCCACGCATATCGATAGCTCCGATAACGACAGGCGCGGCCAAACATCGGAACACAAAAGAGCCATGGACATCTATAGCTCTGACAACGACTCCAAAGAGAATACATTCTGAGTACACCAGCCAGTCAGACTAGCTTGGTCTAGTCATAAAGGCACGAACTGAGGAAGCCTCTTGGATGAGAGGCGAAACGTCTTCACGGATATGTACCAAGTCCAGTTGCACTTGATTCAACTCCTTTGGAGGTGGTAAGATGGGACATTTTTCTAGAGTGTGCAAATCCTCCCAAAAGTCTGTTAATGATGTGACTGATATTACTGTCTTAACTGTTGGTTCCACTACTGAAACAGCTGCTAAGCTAATGTGTACTGCTACTATTACTGGACCTACTGCTGCACAGGCATGCACTGTTGAGTTACTTGTTGATACAGGGTCTGGTTTTTCCATACTACCTGAGAATGTTTACATTTAATATTTTGGTTCAAGTAAGCTAAGTGAACCTAAAATGCAGCTTGTTACATATTCCAGAGAGAAGTTGAATGTGCTAAGATGTCTTAAAGCTGACATTACTTACAATGACAAGAGTGCCTCCACAGACTTACATAGTGAAAACAGGGGCACCTATACTAGGTATGGACCTGGTGACTGCTCTCCAGCTACAGATCAAAGGAGGACAGTTACTCCCCGCAACTGCCAATGTCTGTGCGACACTCCACCAAACCGAAGCTTCACCCACTACCAGCAAACAGAAACGTGAGACTCCAGCTGCGTTTGGATGTGCAAAGGACTTTGTACACAAAGTGAAGGTACGACCAGAAGTGAAGCCAGTACAACAAAAGCTTCGACGCTTACCACTTTCAGTCCGTGATGCCGTTTCCGATTAACTCTAGAATCTGGAGGAAAATTGGATTATTGAGAAGGTTGATGCATCTGAATGGATATCCCCAATTGTAGTCACTAAGAAGAAGACAGGTGGCATATGCATGTGCGTCGATTTGAGGGAACCTAACAAAGCAGTAGTCGTTGACAGCCATCCCTTACCACTGATTGAGGACATACTGTCTGAGCTGCGTGGCTCTGTCATGTTCTCTACGCTGGATCTCAAATCTGCATACCATCAACTGAAGCTGCATGAAGAGAGCAGAGGGCTCACCGCTTTAATTACGCACGAAGGCCTGTACCAATACTGCAAAGTTCCTTATGGACCGAGTTCTTCACCTGCTACATTTCAGAAGATGATGACAATGATCCTCAGTGACCTCAAAGCGGTGCAATGTTACCTCGATGATGCAATCATCAACGGATCCTCAGAAGCTAAACGTGAGGCCAATCTCCATGCTGTGCTGCACAAAATCAATGAAGCGGAACTGAAACTCAATTTTGACAAATGTCCGCTCCGTCAAACTACTCTGAGCTTTGTTGGCCAAAAGATCAGTACAGAAGGTCTGCAGCCAGATGACTCTCACGTCACTGCTATCCTGATTGCCCCACCCCCTACTGATCCTGCAACCCTGCGCTCATTTCTTGGTCTGAGTGCATGGTACAGCAAGTTTTTGCCCAACTACGCAACTGTTGTTGAACCTATGAGAGCTCTGCTGCGAAAGGACAGTTCATTCCAGTGGAATGATGCAGCTCAAGCAGTATTTGACCGAGTCAAGAAGATGATCGTGAATAGCCCTGCTCTACTGCTGTTCAACCCCAACAAGCCTACCATAGTCTCTACAGACGCTACAGACTATGGGCTAGGTACTGTCTTGACTCAGCTGGACAGTACTAGTGAGGAACAGACTGTTGCTTTTGCATCTCGCAGTCTGTCGGACGCTGAGAGAAAATATTCCATCATCGAGAAGGAAGCAACCGAGTCAAGAAGATAATCGTGAATAGCCCTGCTCTAGTGCTGTTCGACCCCAACAAGCCTACCATAGTCTCTACAGACGCTACAGACTATGGGCTAGGTACTATCTTGACTCAGCTGGACAGTCCTAGTGAGGAACAGACTGTTGCTTTTGCATCTTGCAGTCTGTCGGACGCTGAGAGAAAATATTCCATCATCAAGAAGGAAGCACTGGCCTGCGTCTGGTCTGCTGAGAAATGCCGTACATGGCTCTGGGAAAGGAAATTCCTGTTACGCACCTATCATCAAGCACTTAAAACACTTCTGACTACCAAAGGCAATAACCGCACTGGTCTCCGGATAGCCAGATGGTCTGCTCGCCTGATGGAGTTTGACTATGATGTTGAATACAGAACTGGATCTTTGAACTATGTCTATCTAGACTTCCACTTCCCGAGACAGACACTGCATGTGCAGAGAATGGGGAATCCGTTGCAACCACTCACTGATCTGAGTGCTGTGTCTGTGTATGACTTCCAGACTGAGTGCTGTGCCTGCCCGGTGCTCACAAAGCTCTGTGCACAGATACAGAAGGGCTGGCCCTCACGAAAGAAAGCAACTGAGCCTGACTTACAGCCATTCTTCCTGATCCGCCATGAGCTTGCAGTCATGGATGACTGTATTGTCAGAAGTACTCATCGGTTGCTGGTACCTGAGTCATTGCAGAAAAGACTTATTAATATCACTCATGAAACCCACCAAGGCATTGTTTGCACTAAACAACGCATCAGAGAACTGTATTGGTGGCACAAAATGGACTCCCAGATAGAGGCATTGATTAATAACTGTACAACCTGCAGACAGATTGATAAGTCGACTGTAACCCATGATGTTCCACTCCAAAACGTTCCCCTACCAGCTGCTGCCTGGGAAAATGTTTCCATGGACATCGTAGGTCCATCTGAGATAGCACCTGCTGATTGCAGACATGCCATAACACTGCTGGAATACTATAGTAAATGGCATGACAGTAGCCTTTGCTCCCCGTGCTGACACAGCTACTGTCATCGAATTCCTGACCACTGTTTTCTCTCGAGAAGGGAATCCAAAAGAAGTGGTCAGTGATAATGGACCTCAATTCCTCTCCTTTGAGTTCTGACTTTCTCAAAAAGAGGGAAATCAGACACCTGAGATCTTCAGTTTATTATCCAAGGGCAAATGGAGAAGTTGAGAGATTCAACAGAAACCTTGAATTCTGCCTACAGACCGCACCAATCCAAAGAGAACCCTGGAAATAATTCCTGAGAATTTACCTGATGGATTACAGAGCAACGCCTCATTCTACGACTGGACTATCCCCTTCAGAACTGCTCCATGGTCGACGAATGAGAACAAAACTGCAGGTGATGGAGATGCAGGTGATGGACACGCTGTGCGTGAAAGAGTGAAGCAAAAACAAGGGAAGACGAAAGAATACACAGATGCTCACAGACACGCTAAATCAACTGACGTCCAGTCCGGTGACAAAGTACGGATTAGGAAGCCATGGAAAGTAAAGAAAGGAGAACTGAAGTTTACAAAACCAAGGACTATTGTTACAAAGAAAGGACCAAACACTTACTTGCTGGATGATGGAAGGATCTGGAACGCCTCACGCTTATCTGCACTGTCAGAGTTGATCCCGGATACTGACTGACAGAGCAATGGACTGTACTAAACCAGATACTGATAAACCACCTAACTCTGATAACCAGCTCAGGTTTACCAGGATTAGAAATCCACCTAACTGGACCAAAGACTTTGTCATGGGAAAGTGGGAAAAAAAATACTGCCGACTAATGTAGGGAGGAAAAACAAAATAAAAAGTGAATGATGTTATTGGGTTACATACATTATTCAGAGTGTAATACTGTCAATTCTAATCTAAGGTACTAGAAGTATTCTTTGTTCAAAAGGGGAAGATGTTGTGTCCACATACATGGTGATGCATTGTGTTCTGTAAATGCTATTTACGTTGGAGACCGCTAGGTGGCACTACTATGGTTTAATGTTCCAGGTACTGTGAGTTACGCATGTGTAGGAGTAGAAGAAGAAAGTGTCGATGAAAAACTAAGTTTTTTTTTTTAAACTGCTAAGTACATGCGCCCCTGTTCCTCTGCTTCGTGTGTTGTCTGATACTGAACCAACTACACAACAGTCTGCTCTGTATAGCTCTTCATTTTCCATGTTACTTTGCACCTCCGTCTCATAGCATTCTATTTTTTTTTTTACCTCGCGTGTGTTCCCAAGTAGTATTCCGACTAGTTTGTGTTTTGACACTACCTTTGCCTAACATTTTGGATACATCTGCCTGCTTACTGGTCTGGTTTCGACTAAGCTGCTGTGTTTTTACTCTGCCTTTGCCAAATGTTTTGGATACCTCTGCCTGCTTTCAACTAGGCTGTGTTTTGGCCTTTGCCTAACGTTTACTTGGTACCTCTGCATGTCTGTTGGCCTGATGTGTACCAAACATCTTCAATAAAACACGTTTGTTCTGCCTGCCTTGGAGTCCCCTTCTGTTGACACCACCTTTACAGTACGGACTGGCCAACTTGGACCCAGTAGACAGACTCTGTGCAGGTCGCTCTCCAAGCCCAGGGGAGGAGGATTCGTCACCAGGAGGGAGCAGCTCACCTTGCTTCAAGAGATGAAGAATTTGACAGAGACATGCAAGTGTCTTGACATCCTTCAGTGGTTAGATCAATTTTCTGGTCGATCATATGCAGAAGATACAAGCTCTGACCGCTGGTTCTGCTGCGGTTCCGGCTCCCGCAACAACTTCTCTTCTGTCGCCACATCTCTCTGGGCCGGAGCGGTTTTCTGGTGACTGTCGAGCTTTCCTGGTCCAGTGTGGTCTCCACTTTGAGCTTCAGGCAGCCTCGTACCGAACTAATGTGGCGTATGTTCCCATCTCTCCGGCAGAGCTGAGGCCATGGCAGAATGGAACAGTATGTGACTCACTTGACTTTCCCAGAGTCTTACAAAGATTGTCCAACATATCACACCCAGATGAGGCAGCGAGAGCATTGGCGGGGCTGCGTCAAGGTAATAGAATGGTGTCCGACGACGCCATTGAATTTCACATCCGACAGGGACTGGAGTCAGTCAGCTTTGATACTCTTCTCTATGGACTGTCCGACCCATTAAAGGACCAGCTAACTCGCCAACTACCTGCTGACGTGGATTCCCCCTTTTCTTTAATAAGAACAGACGTCTTCGCGAGCGAGGTCCAGAACCAACGTTTCCTCCTCTGTTCAGAGGAGACAGCCTTCCGTCGGCCCGCCCTTTCCCTGTCGTCCTCACAGTCAACACTTTTCCTGCTCCCTCAACATCGCCCCCACCTGCTTTAGGAGCCCATGTACCTAGAAAGAACTAGGCTAACGCCCAAGTAACGACAGCGCGTGTTATGCTCGCGCACCAGAACCCGACCCGTGTGGCGAAACCCAAGGCAGACAGACAAAGGATGACAGTTCAAAATCCAAAAGGCGGTTTTATTGGGGGAGGGGAATAACGAGGGGAGATAGCAAATACTGCCGCTAAATAATAAACGGAATAGAGTGGGGGGGATGTATGGTGCAAAAAACGTTCTGTTAGTGGGAAGTGTGAATAAACCATGTGTGGTGTCCAGTGGTTTGCGTGTATAACTATGTGCGAGTGTTCTTAGCGTATGTGTGGTGCGGTATGTAAATGACAAGTTTTGAAATAATGTGCGTGCACCTGGCGAGCAAGTCCAGTCCGTGATCCAAAAAGGGGTTGTCCGAGGAAGTCCGGGTCCGAGAAGTTGAGTCCGAAAGGAGGGGTCCAGGTAGGGAGACACGGGGGGAGATCGCAGGAGAGGTCCGGGGGAAAACGTGAAGGTCGCTGGGGACGAGGGAGACGCGGAAGTCGCGGAGGGAGAGTCTTGGAAGGAAACAGAGACACGAATATAAGACACTGGGGAATAAACAGAATTGCAAGAGAGCAAGGAATTCTGGAGGGCTTGTCAGAGCTTTACCGCGGGGCAGTACGTCGAAGCACGGAGTGGGGTTCTCGGAGACTTCTTGTAGAGGGCTGCCTGATTGCCACAGGTGTGCCTGATGGATGATGGCAAACACCTGGTGCAGTGCAGTGCAGCGCTTGTCTCCTCAGAGCGCGAGCTGAGCGCTCGGATGTTTCCGGCACGTCCGAGCTGGAGGAGTAGCTTGAACGTGCCGGGGAGGCAGCTCGGGGCGGTGTAACCACAACAGCGAGGTCACAAATCAGTGTTGACCCACACGCAGAATCACTGAGCAAAGGCAGAAGTTAAGCAAAAAAAAAAAAAAAAAGTGACTTTACTGATACTTACTGGCAGGGCAAAGTACAGCCCAATCCAGAGATTATAAAAAAAAAAAAGAAATAAAAATCAAGCCGACCAAACTGAGGTAAAGGCATCAGACAAAAAAAGTTCAAACAAGGAAACGGGCACAAATCAAAATCCAGAAGGGAAAAAAAAGTCAATACATACAATCAGGCGGGATACGAAGCAGGTAGGGAACATAAACTACGATTTGGCAAACAGCAAGGGCCAACTGACTAGAATATATACTGTGATAATGAACAGACGAGCAACAGGTGTGTGTCAGACTGACCAACTGATATGCTGACAGAAGGCAAGGGTGTGTCAGTGGGTGGAGACACAGTGTACTGGTGGGAACAGCTGGCAGGTGCTGACTGGAGAATGAGCGCAGGGGTGTGTCCAGGAGAAGCAGTGGGAGGGTGGAGGTTAAGAGGAGAAGGACGCTCAAGCAAAATCCATGACAAGCGCAGCCTACAAAAATATTGATGCAGCTACTGCGCTCAGCTGTGCCACCTCATCGCTTCATGTCAATAAAAGACCGAGAAGAGAGCGCTGGTGAGCCGTACTATCCTCTGTTTGTTCCTCTCGCCCTTTCTCTCTGATATTACTCACCTCTCCCTCTTTTCCTTAGTTATTCAATTTTGGTGGATTCGGGTTCCGACGCAAGCCTGATGGATGTTGGGTTAGCTAAGACACTGGGCCTTGACTCTTTTCCCTTGCCCAAGCCCTTGGAGGCAAGTACTTTGGACGGACGTCTCCTCTGCAGGATAACTCGCCACAACCAACCAGTACAGCTGACTTTCCGTGACTCACACTGTTTTAGTTTCCACCTGTTCCAGTCCTCTCAACATCCACTTATTCTGGTGTACCCCTAGCTAACTTGGCACAACCCTCTGTTTGACTAGGCTTCGGGAAAGGTAACAATTTGGTGGAGGGAGTGTCCCCCTCCCTTTTCTCCCCAGTTGTATCCGGCCAATTACCCCACTCTTCCGAGCAATCCCCGTCGCTGCTCCACCCACTCTGTCAATCCGGGGAGGGCTGTAGACTACCACATGCCTTCTCCGACACACGTGGAGTCGCCAGCCGCTTCTTTTCACCTGACAGTGAGGAGTTCCGCCAGGGGGGCGGGTGAGGATCACACTATTCGCCCCAGTCCCCCCCCCCCGAACAGGCGCCCCAACCGACCAGAGGAGGCGCTAGTACAGCGACCAGGACACATCCACATCCGGCTTCCCACCTGCAGACACAACTAATTGTGCCTGTAGGAACCGGTGATCCCCGTGTTGGTAGGCAACGGAATAGCCCGCCATGCTGCCCGGTGGAGGGAGTGTTTAAAGACGCGTTAATTCCCCCCCAGGCTCCATCTATTATGTCTGCACACATCGACAGTGCTGCATTTGATTTGGTGCTGTTCTATTGTGCTGGGATCGATTGGTGATGCCTGCGGGCTCTGGGTTGTTTGATCGGGTCTGCCTTTGATGCTGTGTCAGTCTAAATAAAGAATGCCACGGAGAGGTTGTGTCGAGCGACAGCGCTGTGTCCTGACGTGATTTCTAAATACAATATTGGCGACGAGGATGGCTGATATCTCTCTCCCACCACCTGCCCCCTTCCTGGCATTACCTGACGAGCCTCTGGTACCATGGACTCGCTGGCTACATAGTTTTGAAAATTACATCATCGCCTCAGGGCTCTACACTGCTTGGGAGCAGAGGGTCATCGTGTGCTCGGGACTCTGGGGAACGTCACAAGCTTTGCCGAAGCTGTGGGACTTATGAGCACCCATTTCGCTGCTCCACAGAGTGCCCTCCTTCGGCGATTTATATTCCGTCAGCGACACCAACTGCCTGGTGAGTCTGTGCGGCAGTACGTAGCTAATTTGCGAGGGTTAGCTAGCTCATGCAAGTTTGGCGCGCTTCAGGACGAGATGGTTCGCGACCAGCTAATCGAACACACCAACAACGCAAAGGTGCGTGAGACTCTCCTGCTGGAAAAAGACGATCTGCTGCTGTCCAGAGCAATTACCATCACACTACAGGTTGAGGGAGCAGCTGAGTGTGCTGCTATGCTAAATACACAGCAAGTGGCCACCTCCAGTCAAGCTGCCAACGACTCCTCCCTCTACTCACGGCTGCCCCTCGGGACGCAACCCAACCAGTGCGAGGCGGGCGCCGACTCCACTGGGGACGTCTTGCAACTGCAACGACGGCGTTCTCGGCCCCGCCCTCAACAGTCCTGTGGTAACTGTGGGTCTCGGTCTCATGTTTCAAGGGCTCAGAACTGCCCTGCCCGTGGCCAGACATGCCGTAGCTGCGGTAAGCACAATCACTTTGCCAACGTCTGTCGATCTTCCCCGGCTGGGTCAGAGGGCCACACCCCCCCAGTCTTCAACCGCCGTCATTCACAAGGTGAGCTCTGGGCCAGTGTCATTCAAATCATGCACAGTCAACATTAATGATGTGTGCATCCCCCTGCTGTTGGACACCGGTGCAAGTGTGTCTCTCCTGAATGTTGATACCTACAGTCAATTTTTCGGTTCACTGCCACTGTCCGCACCCTCAGCTGTCCTCTGTGGGTATGGTGACTCCAAAATCGATCTGGTTGGCTCTCTCCAAGTGACTGTCCGCTATGGAACCAAGCTGGTGCCCAATGCAGTTTTTCATGTGGCACGCCGTGGGGCCAACCTGATGGGCCTGGACCTGTTCTCCGCTCTGGGGTTCTCCCTCTTAGACACAAGGGGGGCAGCAATCCTGACTGTTGCCACACCTTGGCAGCAGAAGTGGCCATCGCTGTTTATGGGGCTGGGCTGCCTCTCCGCCTTCACCCATCAACCTCTCCTCAATCCTGCTGTGAAATCTGTCATCCAACCACTGCGCCGCATCCCGTTGGCTCTCCGTGATGGGGTCTCCGCCGAGCTGCAACAACTGCTGGAAGCTGGCATCATTGAACCGGTGGGTCTCAAACCTCGTGGTGGCTAAGAAGAAGTCAGGGGGCCTGCGTGTCTGTGTCGATCTACGTGCAGTAAATAAGGCAGTGGTCCCTGATAAGTATCCACTGCCCACCTCAGAAGAACTCACTGCTCAGTTCTATGGCTCTGAGGTGTTCTCCAAGCTCGACCTCAGACAGGGGTACTTACAGGTGCCCCTCCACCCCAGCAGCCGAAACCTCACAGCCTTTGTGACACATGCAGGAGTGTTTCGCTACACCAGGATGCCTTTCGGTCTCAGCTCCGCCCCTAGCTGCTTCCAGAAAATCATGGTCTCCGTGCTGGCTGGCATACTGGGCGTGGCCATTTATCTGGACGATATAGTGGTACACGGGCCCACCAGTGAAATCCACGACAAGCGCCTTAACATGGTCTTCGCAGCCCTGTCCAAGCACAAGCTAACTCTCAATGCTGAGAAATGTGTCCTCTCTGTGCCAGCCATCGACTTCGTGGGGTTCCGGCTGTCAGCGAGCGGTGTAACTCCACTACAATCCAACGTGGACGCCATTCAGGCCATCCCTGAGCCCAGCTCGGCCGCCCAGGTCGCCTCCTTCCTGGGAATGACAAGTTACTACCTGAGGTTTCTTCCCCAGTACTCTGCGACCACAGCCCCCCTGCGCCAGCTGCTGCGTAAGGACGAGCCATGGGTGTGGTCAAAGGCATGCAGTGACGCTGTGCGTGATCTCAAGACTCAACTGACTTCACCACCAGTGTTGGCTCACTTCGACATCTCCAGCTCCACCTTTGTGACCTGTGACGCATCAGCCACAGCGATAGGGGCTGTGCTGTCTCAAACCCAGAACGGTGTGGAGAAGCCCATTGCCTTCGCCTCCCGTGCCGTCAACCTGACCGAGCAGCGGTACTCCGTGGGTGAGTGTGAGGCGTTAGCCTGTATCTGGGCTTGTGAAAGGTGGCACCTCTACCTCTATGGCCGCTCCTTCACCCTCAGGACAGATCACCAGGCCCTGACAGCGCTGCTGTCCACATCTGGGACAGGCCACAAACCCCTGAGGCTGCACCGCTGGTCTGACCGCCTCCGCCAGTACAACTTCAGCCTGCAGTTCACCCCAGGCAGAGACAATGTTGTCGCCGACCTGCTCTCTCGCTCTGTCTCCACCCCAGCTCCACAGACGGACACTGACTGTGTGGAAAAGAACATTGTCCAAATGCTACACACACCCCTCCAGGCCACTGTCTCTCTGCAGGAGCTGAGGGCAGCCTCCGAACAGGACCCTGTCCTCTCCCAGCTCCGCACCTACATCCAGAACGGCTGGCCTCACAAGGTCCCAGAGGAGCTGGCTGCGTTCGCCCGAGTCAGACAGGAGCTCTCCTGCTGGAACGACACCTGCGTGGCACGTGGGTTTTGCACAGTGGTCCCAGCTGCTCTCCGTGCACGTGTTTTGAATACGGCGCATGAAGGCCACCTGGGCATTGTGAAACTGAAACAGCGCTGCCGAGACCTGGTGTGGTGGCCAGGGATAGACAGAGATATTGAGGCTCTGGTGAAGGACTGTTCTGCCTGCCTTGTGAGTGGCAAGACTGGCCACCAGGCTCCCCCACCCCTGCAACCTCTCGCCTGGCCCTCTCAGCCCTGGGAACACCTGCAGTTGGACATTTGTGGTGAGATCCATGGAGTTCCCCACCACCAACGCTTCATGGTGGTCGCCTACGATCTACACTCAAAATGGCCTGAACTCACCACTTCCGGCACTGTGACCTCACAGATCATCATCGACTTCCTGGACTCTCTTTTCTCTCGCTGGGGCCTCCCAAAGGCCATCACCACTGACAATGGCCCTCAGCTGGTCTCTGCTGAGTTCACTGCTTATCTCGAAAGCAAGGGCATCCGTCATATACGCACTGCGTACTACCACCCCCAGGCCAATGGCGGCGTTGAACGTTTTCACCAGTCACTGAAGAACGGCCTCAGAGCACACATGGCCCAAGGGTGCTCTTTCACGCAGGCCATCCGTCACACTCTGCTGCACTATCGGGCCACACAGCACTCGACCACAGGCGTCTCCCCAGCCTCTCTCATGCTAGGCCGGGAACTGTGCATGCCCCTTGACAGGCTCCACCCCTCCACACCTCAGGCACCTCCCTCTGGGGTCAGAGCCTCAGTCACTCGTCAGCAGACGCAGATGAAGCAACGGTTTGACCAGTCAAAACGAACCAGGGTGCCAGACATCAATGTGTCAAACTGGGTCAGGGTCCGCAGGCCCCACAGGGACAATAAAATGGCTTCATACTGGTCCTCTCCTCTCCAAGTCACCCGTCAGCTGGGCCCAGCCACTTACCTCCTCAGCGATGGCACTCGGTGGCACTCCAGTCGTCTACGGAAGGTGTCAGCTCCGCCACACACAGCTGGTGACACAACCATAGCCATTCCCTCAGCATGGCGAGATGCCCCGGGGCTTCATGCAGCTCCTACACGGGCCCCAGACATTTCTGGGCCTCAGCTTCCCCTGCCATCTCCCTCCCCACCTCGGCCTGCCCAGCCTCAGGCCGCCCCGCGACCTGTTCGCACACGTTTACGCCCTGGCCACCTAGAGGACTTTGTGTCAACCTTTCATGTTTGAAATCCTGCCAGGGGGAAATGTTATGTCTGCACACATCGACAGTGCTGCATTTGATTTGGTGCTGTTCTATTGTGCTGGGATCGATTGGTGATGCCTGCGGGCTCTGGGTTGTTTGATCGGGTCTGCCTTTGATGCTATGTCGTCTAAATAAAGAATGCCACGGAGAGGTTGTGTCGAGCGACAGCGCTGTGTCCTGACGTGATTTAAAAATACAATACCATCACCTCCTACCGCAGTTTCCTCCCTCTCCCCAGTAGCCCCCGGGTGTCCTGATTCACATTTGCCTGATCTCTCCGGAGTCCCCCCCCCCCGCCGCGTTACCTCGACCTCAAGGAGGTTTTTAATAAAGCCAAGGCCTCCTCACCCTGCTTATGACTGTGTGACAGACTTATCTGGAGCCGCCCTACCCAAGGGATGGCTCTACTCGCTGTCAGCCCACGAGATGCAGTCAGTGAAGGAGTATGTGGCTACTGGAATAATTCGTCCGTCGTCTTCCCCTGCCGGCGCTGTTTTTTTTTCTTTGTAGAGAAGAAAGACAAGACTCTTCGTCCCTGCATCGACTACCGAGGTCTGGACAACATTACCATCAATAACAGACACCCCCTCCCTCTTATCTATTCCGCATTTTAACTTTTGCAAGACGCTAAGATTGTTTACCAAACTCGATTTTGAGAAATGCTTATCACTTAAGAGGGGGACGAATGGAAGAGCCAGTCTCTAATTGTAACGTCACAGCCTCTTACGTTCCTGTCCTCAAGTGTTTCCCGTTACCTTGATTACCCGCACCTGTCTAATTACTCAACTGTCCCTGATTTTGTCATTAGTCTACCCAGTATATATACCTCCTCATTTCCCCTTACTTTGCCAGTTCCTCTTTGTACCTCCGTGTCAAAGCACTCCAGCGCTTTACCTCTCGTGTGTTCCTGAGCAATATTCCGACTAGTTTATGTTTTGACTCTGCCTGTGCCTAATGTTTATTGGATACATCTGCCTATCTATTGGACTGAATTACTGTGTACCAAACCCATCTTCAGTAAAACATTAAAAAAAAAACAACACACATTTATTCTACCTCCCTTGTGTGAGTCAAGTCAATTTTATTTGTATAGCCCAATAACAAGTTAAACATTTGCCTCAGTGGGCTTAACAGCAACACAATATCCTGTCCTTAGACTCTCTCACTGGATAAGATAAGAGGTTCTAAGGAGTCATGCATTTGAATCCCTGTCTGTTGGCATCGCCATTACACTAACCTTACATTATTTTTTAAAGGGTTGTGTAGCAATAACTTTCGACCCATACAGAAGAGAACTTGACTATATTAACCTTTTCAGTGGGCTTTCGGGGCCTGTCATGACAATGAAACTGCTCTGACCAGAGTGGTTCAAGATCATCTTGCGATGGACTCTTTGATTTCACCTGTTTCTAATACTGGACCTCAGTGCAGCCATTGATACCATTGATCACTGCATACTATTAGACAGAAGAAATTGTCATTTTGGTGTCTGGCTGAGCTGTTCCTTGGCTTAAGCCCTACTTATTTGGAACAACACATTGTGTCTACTGTCACAATGTTGCATCGAAATACTGATGTTAAACATGGCATACCTCAGGGCTTGGTAATTGGCCTTCTACTTTTCTCTTTATTTCACCTTACCCAAATGATACGTAGACATGGAATAAACTTCCATTGCTATGCGGATGACACTCGGCTGTATGTGCCTATAAGAGTGGATAATACTCAAATTATTAATTTAGAGGCTTGCTTGGC
Organism: Lampris incognitus; assembly: GCF_029633865.1. Taxonomy (NCBI): domain Eukaryota; kingdom Metazoa; phylum Chordata; class Actinopteri; order Lampriformes; family Lampridae; genus Lampris; species Lampris incognitus. The sequence goes on from NC_079219.1 coordinate 41,127,117, forward strand.
TTCTGTGAAAAATTGGATGTCACTATGTTTCCTGCTTTTGAATTAAATAAAACTCAAATCAAATCAATGTTATTTGTATAGCCCAATATCACAAATTGCAAATTTGCCTCAGTGGGCTTAACAGCAACACAACATCCTGTCCTTAGACCCTCTCATCGGATAAGGAAAAACTCCCTAAAAAAACCCTTTAACAGGGAGAAAAAATAGGAAGAAACCTCAGGGAGAGCAACAGAGGAGGGATCTCTCTCCCAAGACGGACAGCGTGCAATGGATGTTGTGTTCACACAATTTACATAATACAACATTGAAAGAGGATAACAGAATTATAATGGACATAACATTTATGAAGAACATGATGCACAGGATGCCAAGCAGTGTCCACGTGCCAATGGAGCAGTCCAGGACCCAAGCCACACGACCAGCATCATCATGTAATAAGAAAAACATAGGTGAGGAGTGGAAGGGCAGGCAGCATCCAAATGGCGGCCACCATCACCACGGAGACCTGGGAGGAGAACCGACTGCACTTGCATGCAAGAGAGACTCACATGACACCATTCAAACACAGAAAAAAGAGAAAGGAGAAGACATCATTCAGAGAGAGAGAAAAGACATGTTAGAGAAGAGATTAGTTTGCAATAGTCATTAGCCATAATCAATTAAGTCATAAATTCGTCATATTCTAAACTCGATAATCTCGTCGGCAGAAGAGTGGTTGGTAAATTCATTGAGACAGAGAAGCAACCCGCCATCCAGTACAGGTTGTGAAGCACTCAACTTAAAGGCAACTAATTGTAAACTAAGGCAAAAAGATGAGTTTTAAGTTTGGATTTAAAGGACTCAACAGACTCCGATTGTCTGATGGCAGCAGGCAGTTTATACCACAAAAATGGAGCCCGATAGGAAAAGGCCCTGCCACCAGCTGACTTCTTTTTAACTTTGGGTACACACAGGAGCCCTGTATTTTGAGAACGAAGTGCTCGAGATGGCATGTAAGGTTTAAGGAGATCAGACAGGTAGGATGGAGCAAGCCCATTTAGGATTTTATAAGTCAGCAGAAGCTGACTTATAAAAGTGGGCGGATCTCATCAACCAGATGAGATGCTGGTCGTTGGCCCTGCTGGACACACACTAATTTGATCAAGTAACTGTAATGCTTGACAACTCTGTGAATTCAGAGTGTGGCAGCCAACAACCTTGGTTTTACAATCCCAGCCTTTAAGCACATTAAAGGAATCACCAACACTTTTTTTTTCTTTCACTTGCATAACATAGGTAAAATGTTGTATTTCCTGTCTATGGCTGATGCGGAGACTCTAATACATGCATTTGTTTCATCCAGACTTGATTATTGTAATGTTCTGTTTTCAAGTCTGCCTCATGCTAGTACTAATATTCTTCAGATGGTTCAAAATGCTGCAGCTAGATGATACAATTTGACTATCCATCCATCTATTATCCAAACCACTTATCCTGCTCTCAGGGTCGCGGGTATGCTGGAGCCTATACCAACAGTCATTGCACGGCAGGCATGGAGACACCCTGGACAGGCTGTCAGTCCATCACATTACACTAATTATTTCCTCCCTTCATTGGCTTCCTATCCATGTTAGATCAGACTTCAAGGTGTTTCCGGTCACCTATAAAATCATAAATGGGCTTGCCCCATTATACCTGTCTGATCTCTCATATATTCCACGTCGAGCTCTTCGCTCTCAAAATACAGAGCTCCTGTGTGTACCCAAACGTAAAATGAAGTCAGCTGGTGGCAGGGCCTTTTCTTATCGGGCCCCGTTCTTGTGGAATAACCTGCCTGCTGCCATCACACAATCAGCGTCTGACTCATTTAAATCCCAACTTAAATTATTCACTATTACAACTTTTTTCTCTCACATGTATTTGCTCTCTCTTTGAATGATGTGTTCTCCTGTCTCTTCTCCCGTGCTTGTGAATGGTGATGTGTGATGTGAGTCTCCCGTGTGTGTATGTACATGTAGTCTGTCCTCCCAGGTCTCCATAGTGATGGTGGTCACCCCCTGGGTGCTGCTTGGCATCCTCCTCATCACTTTTTTTATATACACTACCGTTCAAAAGTTTGGGATCACATTGAAATGTCCATATTTTTGAAGGAAAAGCACTGTACTTTTCAATGAAGATAACTTTAAACTAGTCTTAACTTTAAAGAAATACACTCTATACATTGCTAATGTGGTAAATGACTATTCTAGCTGCAAATGTCTGGTTTTTGGTGCAATATCTACATAGGTGTATAGAGGCCCATTTCAAGCAACTATCACTCCAGTGTTCTAATGGTACAATGTGTTTGCTCATTGGCTCAGAAGGCTAATTGATGATTAGAAAACCCTTGTGCAATCATGTTCACACATCTGAAAACAGTTTAGCTCGTTACAGAAGCTACAAAACTGACCTTCCTTTGAGCAGATTGAGTTTCTGGAGCATCACATTTGTGGGGTCAATTAAACGCTCAAAATGGCCAGAAAAAGAGAACTTTCATCTGAAACTTGACAGTCTATTCTTGTTCTTAGAAATGAAGGCTATTCCATGCGAGAAATTGCTAAGAAATTGAAGATTTCCTACACCGGTGTGTACTACTCCCTTCAAGGGACAGCACAAACAGGCTCTAACCAGAGTAGAAAAAGAAGTGGGAGGCCGCGTTGCACAACTGAGCAAGAAGATAAGTACATTAGAGTCTCTAGTTTGAGAAACAGATGCCTCACAGGTCCCCAACTGGCATCTTCATTAAATAGTACCCGCAAAACACCAGTGTCAACATCTACAGTGAAGAGGCGGCTGCGGGATTCTGGGCTTCAGGGCAGAGTGGCAAAGAAAAAGCCATATCTGAGACTGACCAATAAAAGAAAAAGATTAAGATGGGCAAAAGAACACAGACATTGGACAGAGGAAGACTGGAAAAAAGTGTTGTGGACGGATGAATCCAAGTTTGAGGTGTTTGGATCACAAAGAAGAACGTTTGTGAGACGCAGAACAAATGAAAAGATGCTGGAAGAATGCCTGACGCCATCTGTTAAGCATGGTGGAGGTAATGTGATGGTCTGGGGTTGCTTTGGTGCTGGTAAGGTGGGAGATTTGTACAGGGTAAAAGGGATTCTGAATAAGGAAGGCTATCACTCCATTTTGCAACGCCATGCCATACCCAGTGGACAGCGCTTGATTGGAGCCAATTTCATCCTACAACAGGACAATGACCCTAAACACACCTCCAAATTATGCAAGAACTATTTAGAGCAGAAGCAGTCAGCTGGTATTCTATCGGTAATGGAGTGGCCAGCGCAGTCACCAGATCTGAACCCCATTGAGCTGTTGTGGGAGCAGCTTGACCGTATGGTACGCAAGAAGTGCCCATCCAACCAATCCAACTTGTGGGAGCTGCTTCTGGAAGCGTGGGGTGCAATTTCTCCAGATTACCTCAACAAATTAACAGCTAGAATGCCAAAGGTCTGCAATGCTGTAATTGCTGCAAATGGAGGATTCTTTGACGAAAGCAAAGTTTGATGTAAAAAAAATCTTATTTCAAATACAAATCATTATTTCTAACCTTGTCAATGTCTTGACTCTATTTTCTATTCATTTCACAACATATGGTGGTGAATAAGTGTGACTTTTCATGGAAAACACAACATTGTTTGGGTGATCCCAAACTTTTGAACGGTAGTGTACGTATCTTATTCATCCATATACTTTTGTTAACCCTTTTCAGTGTTATATCCTTCTCTCTCTACAATGTGTAACTGTCTTTTCTTGTCCCGTGCAAGTAGTGTGATGTGAGTCTCCCCTGTGTGCATGTGTAGTGTATCTGCCTGCCAGGTCTACATAGTGATGGTGGTCGAGTGGCTAAGGTCCTGGGCTGTTCCAGTGGCATCTGGATACTTCTGGGGGTCCTCGTCATCATGTTCTTCATATATCTTATAATTCCATTATAATTATGTTATCGTCTTTCACTATGGTATTCTTTGAATTGTGTTTTATTCTGTACACACATCCCATACACGTCTGTTCATCGTGGGAGAGAGATCCCTCCTCTGTTGCTCATCCTGAGTTTTATTCCTATTTTTTCCCCCGTTAATTTTTTTTTTATGGAGGTGTTCATTATCCGATGCGAGGGTCTAAGGACAGGATGTTTTATTGCTGTAAAAACCACTGAGGCAAAGTTGTAATTTGTGACATTGGGCTATAAAATAAAATTGACTTGACTTGAAATGTCCTTGCTGCATATACAATTGTCAATTCTCTCAGATTTCCTTTCTACTCCAACAGTACAGGTCAAAATCTTCCCCTAGTTCTTAAAAAAAAAGAAAAGAAAAGAAAAAAAAACTCAGCATGCTTCCTGACTGACTTGTCCTGCTTAGCTTCTTGTCTCACATCCTTCTCAGTTTTTCTCTCCATTCTTTTAGCATTTTCAGCATTTGGCAATTCCTTTTCTGCTTTCATCTTATTAATTGTTCTTCCTTCTTTTTTTGTGGACAATGCGCTGACCCCGTATCATGATTTCCCTTGCAGTACGGGCACTTTGCTTGCACTTTCTCAACTGTACAATGTTCCATATAGTAATTGTCCTCCCCACACATCCCACATCTTCTGATTCCCTTACATACTGCAGCAACATGTCCATGCTATTGACAACAAAAAGATCTGAGAGGAGCTCTGTCATATGACCCTGTAACTCATCGACTTAAGGTACACTCTACAGTAATTCCCTTAAAAAGTCAAACACACAGCGTTATTGTCGTCCTTCTCCCCTTCTCGGAATCTAGTCATTACTCTTGCCTCACACACACCTGCAACAACCCGAAATGACTGCTGACAGTGGCACCACTCCCTTCTTCTTTGCTTTTAGTCCGAGTGGGAAGCAAGTCACACAGAAACTTCTAAATATCTCAGTCTTAAGGGCTCTATCTCTCTGACGATGAGCTATAGTCAATGATAACCATCCACTTCTAGTTATCACGATTGTGAGTACATCTCCATGTTTTCTCCCTACAAACTTCCGACCTCAAGTGGGTCCTTGAAAATCCCGTCTTCTCCTGTCACAGTTATCATCCCAACGAGATTCCTCGGTTCCCAATGACTGACTACAATCGCTTGAGCAATTCAATGCATTCCTCCTCCTTCTCTTATCTTCTAACCCTCTCGTGTGCTCATTCTCACTTCCAATTTCGGTCTCTGACTCTGACGCCATTTCCGACCCAATAAAAACACCCCATGAACTCGACATCTTCCCTCCTTCTCGCAGTGTCAGGCACATTAGACAACAAAAGCAGTGAATTGTTTGGTCTGCGTGAGGCCACTGCGTCCGCACGATTGTTAATAGTTGATGTGAAATCATGGTTGGACAACATATAATGTTAGCGTTAAATCATAATATGTGACACAATCACCTGCAGTTTTCCCTGCTCTCATCTCTTAGACATGCTTAAAATGACTATTGGTTTATTCTCCAAATATTTTTTTTGTTTTGTTTGTTTTTGTTTTTTTGCCTCTCTAGAGGTATGCTGGTGGATCAGGACAAACTTAATGTAAGTCGCCTCCTCTGATCAGGCTCCAAATAATGTTGCCTGTATCATACTCCAACACAGGCACACAGTGAGCAGCACAGACTAACTAATAATACACAATATACTGTTCATCTTAATTAGATTGTGTTATAATAAGGTGTGATACTGACAGGAACATTCACGTTTTATTTACAGTGTTTCACAAAATGAAACATATATTTGTTTTCAAGAGTTTTGATTTGCGAAATCTGCAGTAAAGTTGGTGGTGCAATTAAAAATAATATGTATAGCACTGTAAGTGGGATGCTTTAGATTTAAAATAGTTTCGCAAAAAGAGGGGTGTACATTATTACTCTTACAAAATTTTCACAAAATGTGTAGTTTAGTAAAAAAAGAAAAGAAAAGGGATATGTGTATGAATCATGTTTGTTTCAATAATAATAATAATAATAATAAGGTCCGTAGGAGTTCAACACCTCCTCCACCTGGCACGCACCGGGCAACGCAAGTATGACAAGCCAGCAATACAAGCGGCCAAAGGGGTTCTGACAAAAACAAACGTCCCGAGGCTCTAAAGTACCGGGTGGGCGTCCGGCGGGGGTTTGCTTTACTCATGGGCAGCAGAGGCACTTTAACCTTGGTCGGTCACTCTCCTGGAGCCGGTATCTCGAAAAAATACTGGTGGTTGTGCAACCTAAAATTCACTAAAACTTTTTTATTATGGAACTCGTATTACCAGATCTTCATACCGCATCGGTCGTCGCGCGGGTCACCAAGGTCCGCGATCTTCAGTGAGGAACCAGGCTGCTACTGGAACAAACTCTACCCAAAATGCATCTGAGCATCGCCACACCGAGGACATTCCTCGAAGAGGCCCTCATGTTGCTCCATCTCAAACTCCAACTAAAGCCAGTCGACAGAAAATATCTACGGAAAACTACAAAGTCATGGAAGCTTTCTGCACTGCTTCCCTCAATCCAAAACATCTGTAATTCAAAGCAGATATGACATCTGGTGTGCCAATAACCCCACAAATAGGCTGAATCTAGACGCCAACAAACTTGCAAATGTCCGTCGTGATATCGTCAATAAGAAAAGACTAACCGAAATGGAGCTGCAAGCCATCCAAGCAGGAGTAAAGCAGAGATGAGAATGCAAAACCTGATGTGAGGGATACAAACGCAGATCCAGAGGAGCAAAATGAAGATAAGAATCACAAAAATTAGAGAATTGATAAACCAGGTGACCAAAAATCAAAGATGAACAAGATGAGAAAGTGAGCGCAATGAAAGAAAACATCCTCAAAAAATACGAAATACTCAAAGAAACCCCAAAAAGAGATCAGTGTAAGGGATTGAGAAATTGCCTTCATTAAAAGTTTAGAATACCCCCCCCTATTTTTTAGATTAAATACAATGTGGGTTTACACCACTAAGTCAGTAGGTGGCGCTGCAGAACTTCTGGGGATCAGTACGAAAGAGAGCAAAGCTTCCTTAAGCCAGACCGGAAATAAACTGGCGCGAGCTTGAGTGACCACGTATTTTCATCGTGCCTCTCTTTTTGATTCACAGGTACTGCAAAAAGATATTATAAACTCCCCAATTTAGTCTTAGACAAAAGATATAGTCAAGACAGTATTCCGTAGTGTTTCAGTACAAATGTGATAAGAATGTTATGTTTTGGGTTGATACTTGTCTCCGCTTGCTGAGGGCAACAAACGCCATGCTAGCTAGTAGTCTAGGTTAGCCCAATAAAGTGGTATCCTGTCATAGTAGATTGTAAACATATTATAGTAATGTTTTGGTGATACATGGAGATGTGGGTTTATGTTGTAAGAAAAGTGTTAATGTTACTATTTTACGAGGAGCTATTCTGTGTTAACTTGTTCAGATAATTCTTCAGTTGTCGCCATTTCATACCTGTTGCTGGTACTGCGTCTTAGAAAGTGTGCACATGCGTGAGACCACGCATAGTGTTTTAAAGCTTGTGTATGGGATAAAAGAGTTGTGCAGGTGGATATAGATAAATGGTTCAGATGCAGTAATGGGCTGATAATTTATGTTGTTGTGAAATTGCTATTTTGACAGTAGCCTATGTTGATGTTTGAGTGATGAGAAAAACCAAGTTGATTTTACAAATTGTTACACTTTTTATTTTGTATTTATTTTACTTTTGATGAATATGGTACAATGTGGAGAATTTATTTAACTGTTGATACCGGAAATAAACTGGCGTGAGCTTGAGTGACAGCGTATTTTCATTGTGCCTCTCTTTTTGATTCACAGATCCACAGTGCTATTTAGCCTGTCTATCATTTGCTGCCGCTCCGGCCTCCGGATATCCCCTAGGTCTGGAGCCGGTAACAATTGGGGGCCCGCTTGGGATTTAGCACCGCCCAGCTGAGGAAGCAGTAACTGTGACGACGAGATCCTGTGCCAAAGCTTCAGGGAAGACTGCTACAACACACGTCATCCAGAGAGCCATAGCCACAGGTGTGGAGTCATGATGTCAACTGTACACCCCCTGGCGGATGCTGATATTCCAGATCCAGAGGAAACTCTCAGATTTGAGAACCAGTCAGCTACAGGCCGTTGCAAGCGCGATTGATGATGGCAAAGGGACTTGTGACATTAAAGACCTATGTGAACCAGAACTCTATGACTTGATTGTTAATTATGTCAGAAGTGAGAAGCTGGAACCTATGGAAGATGACAGTATGGCTAACGTTCTCCTCCTTTATGACATGATCAATGGGGTGATACTAGCCCAAGACACCAGAGTGGCTGAAGCTAGCCAGGCCACATCCCTCCTGATGGAATCTGAACCACACACAGACCCATCCTCGACGGACAGAGACATTCACACACACCCATCCTCCATGGACAGAGACATCCGCACGCATTCAACCTCCATGGACAGAGACATTTTCACACAACCAACCACCACGGACAGAGATATTCCAACCAATCCATTCACACCAGCCAGAGGTCCCGCCATGCTGATGCCAGCCAAGTCCAGCCTCAACGGTGCCGGGAGTTTGAGAACAGACTATTCCAATGACTTCAGTAGCTGGCGGGAATTGCCCATTCTCAAACCACCCCCTATCACCTGCAGGGGAACCCTGTTGAACACCTAAATAGGACGCTTCTTCAGATGATCCGCACCCTGCAGGAGACAAAAAAAGCTGAGTGGAAAGATCACCTGCCAAACATGGTCCACGCTTACAATTGCACACGTCACGAAGCGACAGGCTACTCACCCTTCTTCCTCCTGTTTGGAAAAGCGCCGCGGTTGCCCATTGATTTGCTCTTTGATCAAGCACCTGAGCAGCAGGCACAGAGCCGACAGGAATATGCACAGAAATTGGCTTCTCGGATGCAGGAGGCATATAAGATTGCCTCGGAAAACAGCAAAAGGTGCTCAGCGAAAGAAAAAAACTACTATGATCGAGGTGTCAAGGGAATCATGCTTCAACCCGGTGATCATGTACTCATCAGAAATATGTCTGAGAGAGGCGTTTCAGGCAAACTTCGTGCATATTGGGAGGAAAAGGTTCACCGCGTAGTTGAAAGGCTGGGAGATGGTCCTGTGTATAGAGTTCAAGCAGAGACCGGGGACGGGATCCCCCGTGTGCTTCACCATAACCTCCTCCTGCTAGTAAATTATTTGCCAGTCGAGCTGGAACAGGACTGTCATGGACAAAAGAAACCACAAAGACGGAGACAACAACAAACAAACAACAGAGAGACAGCAGAGGAGGATTCCGATGAGTCTGCGGAGGAGGGAGAATTATCTTACAACTTCCGACATTTACCTGTATATGAAAGGAAGAGAGTCAGACTTCCATCACCTCAGGTGGAGCAACACTGTCATCTTAGAGCTGCAGCACCAGGATATCAGCCAGCGTGTCAGGAGACTTAGTTCGGCGATGTGCAACAGCAAAATTAACCTGCTTTAAGGCCAGAGTCAGTACGAGTACCAATACCTGCTAATATGCCATTGGCTGTGGGAGCTCAGGAGCAACCCGAGGGGGATGATACTATGGACCATGGAACTCAAGGGGAACCTGGAATGGTGGTTGAACCTGTCTCAGAGTCAGGGGATGAGGAGGAGCCACCCTTGAGAAGGTCTGCCCGTGAAGTTAGACCCAGAGGGATGTTTACAAATGAACAGTTAGGGAAGCCCACCTACCACCCATAGAGACTAGGATCAAATGTAATGTTGACCTGTATGCCTTACCCCATTCCTACCTACCCAATACATCCCGAGGCCTGTTACTACCCTACACAAGCAGTGTGGACATACTAGACGCAAAGCAAAAGACTTGAATGAACAAAAGACGTGAGAGACTCTTGCAAGTGACTAACACTGATCGTGATGTTACAGTTAGATAGTTGACTTGTTTAGTTCTAGATGTCCGGAGACATCTCTGAAAGCAGGGGAAAGTGTAAGGGATTGAGAAATTGCCTTCATTAAAAGTTTAGAATAACACCCCCCTATTTTTTAGATTACATACAATGTGGGTTTACACCACCAAGTCAGTAGGTGGCGCTGCAGCACTTCTGGTGATCAGTACGAAAGAGAGCAAAGCTTCCTTAAGCAAGACCGTAAATAAACTGGCGCGTTTGTGTGACAATGCATTTTCATCGTGCCTCTCTTTTTGATTCACAGGTACTGCAAAAAGATATTATAAACTCCCCAATTTAGTCGTAGACAAAATATATAGTCAAGACAGTATTCCGTAGTGTTTTAGTGTAAATGTGATAAGAATGTTATGTTTTGGGTTGATACTTGACTCCGCTTGCTGAGGGTAACAAATGCCATGCTAGCTAGTAGTCTAGGTTAGCCCAATAAAGTCGTATCCTGTCATAGTAGATTGTAAACATCTCATAGTAATGTTTTGGTGATACATGGAGATGTGGGTTTATGTTGTAAGAAAAGTGTTAATGTTACTATTTTACGAGGAGCTATTCTGTGTTAATGTGTTCCGATAATTCTTCAGTTGTCGCCATTTCATGTCTGTTGCTGGTACTGCGTCTTAGGAAGTGTGCGCATGCGTGAGACCACGCATAGTGTTTTAAAGCTTGTGTATGGGATAAAAGAGTTGTGCAGGTGGATATAGATAAATGGTTCAAATGCGGTAATGGGCTGATCATTTCTGTTGTTGTGAAATTGCTATTTTGACAGTAGCCTATGTTGATGTTTCAGTGATGAGAAAAACCAAGTTGATTTTACAAATTGTTACACTTTTTATTTTGTATTTATTTTACTTTTGATGAATATGGTACAATGTGGAGAATTTATTTAACTGTTGATACCGGAAATAAACTGGCGTGAGCTTGAGTGACAACGTATTTTCATCGTGCCTCTCTTTTTGATTCACAGATCCACAGTGCTATTTAATCTGTGTATCGTTTGCTGCCGCTCCGGATATCCCCTAGATCTGGAGCCGGTATCAGCACTCAACATCAACCATAGAAACGGCAAACAAAGCCATCAACCAGATCAAAGACAAACTCCCAGAAGTGCTGTCCCTCACAAACATTAACCACCTTGTCAATGCAATTGCCTCGGCCATCACTGACTCACTAGGCATCAAACAAAAGAGGAAGAACAGACCAAGAAAAGATAACCAACCAAAATGGAAAAAGAAAATTGAAAGATAAATACGCAAAATTAGGGGAGACATCTACACTAAATGAGATTTAAAACGAGAAACCAGTCAAAGAAAAACGAAAAAGAGCACTAATCAGGAAACACAACATCAAACAGAAACAGCAAATACTAACAGCCATTGAAAAATTGAAACACCAACCACAAGCAAAAGCCCAACGAGTGAAAAGGTTCAATAAGAGACAAAAGTTCTTCCACCAGAACAAAATTTACAAATAAAACGCAAATAAATTCTATAGAGAACTAGAGAAAAGGTCCGTAGAGGTTAAATAACCCCCTAAAATTGATGAAGTAGAGAACATCTGGAGCAACATCTGTGAAAAACAAAAGAATTACAAATTTAAAAAAAAAAACGCTAAATGGATCGGCCAAATAGAAACAGAGAACATCCAGACCAACCAACAAGAATGACCACAAACAACCCTAGAAGAAACAAAAACAGCAATACAGAAGTCCAGTAACTGGAAAGCCCCTGGTCATGACGGAATAGCGAACTTCTGGATCAAGAACTTACCTTCTTTACACCCACATCTAACAAATGCCTACAACGGATGCATCAGCAACTAAGAAACCTGCCCTGAATGGCTCACAACTAGTACCTCCTACCTACTTTCCAAAACAGAATACACCAAAAACCCTAAAAACTATTGTCCCGTCACATGTCTCCCTACAACCTACAATATCTTAACATCTATCATCACCGGGAGAGTTTAGAAACACCTGGAAGAAAACAACCTACTTCCTATAGAACAAAAAGGGTGTCAAAAAAGGAGCAATGGCTGCAAAGACCAGCTTTTAATAAACAAGGCCATCATTAAGGAACTAAAACCGAGGAAGAAAAATCTGACAACAGCCTGGATAGACAATAAGAAGGCGTCCGACTCTGTACCCCATGACTGGATACTAAAATGTCTTGACATCTACAAAATATCACCAATCCTTATTCACTTCCTAACAGCAAATATGGACCAGTGTAAAACAACCCTTGTTCAAAAATACACAGATGGGATGCTACATTCAAGGCAGATCAACATCAATAGCGGTATATTTCATTCCTCTTTTGCATAGATCTTACTCCACTATCTTCCCTCCTGAACAACACCAGCTTTGGTTATACTACAGGTTCATGCACTATTAACCATCTAGTCTACATGGATGACCCGAAAACCTTTACCAAGAATGACCAAGATCGAAGTGACCTTTTGACCATCATAAAAGGCTTCAGTGACAACTTCAAAATGGAGTTTGGACTAGACAAATGTGCCAAAGCTACATTCAAAAAAGGAAAACTTACCACCACCAAAAACATCCAAATTGACGTAGAGACCACCATCCAAGACCTAGAACAAGAAGGCACATACAAATACCTGGGAGTGAATGAAGGGGACGGGATACAACATGCCAAAATGAAAGAAAAGATCAGAAAGGAGTACTACTGAAGAATAAGAATGGTAACAAAATCCGAACTCAATGCATCCAACCGAATGGAAGCCATCAACACCCTGGCTACACCAGTCATAACTTACAGCTTCAACATCGTCGATTGGAAATTAGAAGAGATCAAGAAACTAGATAGAAAAACAAGAAAAATACTTACCTTAGAGAGGATACACCACCCAAAATCAGATGTGGATAGTTTGTACCTCCCTAGAAACGAGGGTGGCAGGAGTCTAATCCAACTGGAAACTGCCTACAAAACAACAATAGGCCTAGATACTTACCTTAACACCAAAAATGACCCCCTTCTCATGATTGCTAGAGAGCATGAAAAACAAAACAAAAGTACGCTGTAGCTAACCAAGCCGCAATGTTCAGAAGAGAGATCAACCTCGGTGAAACACCACAACCTGAAAATGAAGCTCGAACCATTAACACCCGAAAAGTCAAACAAAAAGCAAAGTGTCACGCCCAAGAACAAATGAAACAAAAATAGGGAGGGAAACAAATGCACGGGCAATACCCAAAAAAAGAGTAGGTGAGAAAGATGTAGACCAACATATGACCAACCAATGGCTCGAAACAAATTCGAAACAGAGGGCTTTATCATCGCTGCCCAAGACCAGGCCATCAAGACCAATTACTACTGAGCAAAATCCTCAAAGATGGCACAGACCCAGCGTGCAGGACATGTGGTCAATTCCAGGAAACCATTGACCATATCGTGGCACGGTGACCTGAGCTGGCCAAAACCGAATACCTACACAGACACAACAAGGCTGCCACATACCTGCACTGGAACATCTGCAAAGAATTCAACTTCAACACAAAAGAAAAATGGTATGAGCATGAGCCCAAACAGTAACAGAAAAAGACGACGTCACAATCTTATGGGACATGCCAATACAGACAGATCGTGAGGTAAAGGCCAGCAGACCAGACATCATCATCAAGAACAAAAAAAGAAAAAAGCTGCCTACTCATCAACATGTCCATCCCGACTGAAAGGAACACCTCAGTAAAAGTAACTGAAAAACTGTCGAAATATAAAGACCTTGAAATCGAGATTGAATGAATGTGGGGAATGAAAACCACAACAATACCAGTAGTCATAAGAGCCCTGGGACTTGTAAAAAAAAGGTATGGAGAAATACACGCAACGGATCACGGGTAACATCAGAATACAAGAGCTACAGAAGATCGCACTACTTGGAACATCTCATATCCTAAGAAAGGCACCATCCATCAAATAGACTTCTTCATAATTCTAACCCTAGGCCCAAGGAATGGGTCCGGTTATTATGTTGTATTATGGCATGAAGTTAAAGGACATTTGTATAATAATAATAATAATAATAATAATAATAATAACAATAATAATTCATTCATTCATTCATTCATCTTCAGCCGCTTCTACGGGGTAAGTAAGTAGGGCACTCAAGACGTCCATTTCCCCAGCAACGTCCTCCAGCTCCTCCTGGGGGATCCCAAGGCGTTCCCAGGCCAGACTGAACATGTAGTCCCTCCAGCAAGTTCTGGGTCTACCCCGGGGTCTCCTCCCAGTTGACCGCGCCCGGTAAACCGCCAAAGGAAGGGGCCCAGGAGGCATCCTAATCAGATGCCCCAACCACCTCAACTTGCTCCTTTCGACGCGAAGGAGCAGTGGCTCTACTCCGAGCTCCATCCGGATGTCCGAGGTCCTCACCGTATCTCTAAGGCTGAGCCCAGACACCCTACGGAAGAAACTCATTTCAGCAGCTTGTATCCGCGATCTCACCGTTTCAGTCACTACCCAAGCTCATGACCATATATTAAGGTTGGAACGAAGATTGATTGCTAAATTGAGAGCTTTGCCTTCTGCCTCAGCTCCCTCTTCACCACAACGGTCCGGTACAACGTCCACATTACTGCTGATGCTGCACCAATCCGCCTATCAATCTCCCACTCCATCCTACCCTCACTCGTGAACAAGACCCCGAGACACTTGAACTCCGTCACTTGAGGCAACAACTCATCCCCAACCTGGAAGGCGCAATCCACCATTTTTCGGTAGAGAACCATGGCCTCTGACTTGGAGGTGCTGACTCTCATCCCGGCCATTTCACACTCAATTGCAAACCGCCCCAGTGTGCACTGGAGGTCGCGTTCTTATGAAGCCGACAAAAACGTATCAACTGCGAAGAGCAGAGATGCAATTACTCACCTTGACTACGCCTTAAGATCCTGTCCATAAATACCAAAAATGGTATCGGAGACAAAGGGCAACCTTGGCGGAGTCTGACCACCACCGGAAACGTGTTTGATTTTGTGCTGAGAATGTGGACACAGCTCTCACTTTGGTTATACAAGGACTGGATGGCTTGTAGCAACTGCCCCGGTACCCCATATTCCTGCAATACCCCCCACAGTGTGTTCCAGGGTACACGGTCGTAAGCCTTCTCCAAGTCCACGGGCAGGACGGAATCCGCATTGCTCCTCCTGGATCCGAGGTTCGACAGTCAGTCGGAGACTCCTTTCCAGCACCCTGGAGTAGACTTTCCCAAGGAGGCTGAGCAATGTGATGCACCAATAATTGGATAATAATAATAACAACAACAACAACAACAAAAACAATAATAATAATAATTATTATTATTATAACATCCAAATCCGTGCAGTCCACATATTACGAGTACTGTCAATCAAGTGGCATCTGCCCTACAGTGCCTCAGGTCCATAGGCTGGTCCCGGCTCTACAGGATGTAAAACAGGAAACATGAAAGAAATAATAATAATAATAATAATAATAATAATAATAGTGATCATCATCATCATCATTACATTTATATGGCGCTTGTGTAATGCCATTGAAGATTTTGTATGTTTTAGTTGAAGGGATTTCCTCTTGTCTATGCTCTGCCTTACAGTGTCATAAGACCTGAGTTTTGTCTCACCAGACAGTATTGAGGATTACATACAGACTGCATCGTCCAACGTAGAACTAGCCAATCAGCAGCTTGCCACCAGCAGGTGCAGGCATCTGTCTGAAAGCACACTGAGCTAACGTGCAGTCATTGTTTTTCCCTTATTGTGTAATTTGTCCATCTTTCATAATGTAATGTAATGTAATGTAATGTAATGTAATGTAATGTAGTAAGAGCGAATTTAGCTTGACTAGTAAGGCAAACAGACTTTGCTAAGTAGGTTACATTGCTTCGTTATCCCACCCCTTTAGGATAACATAAATGTGTTATTTCATGTCATACTTCACTACCTTTGGCAGCTAGATTAATTGTGCCAATAGAAAGAAAACATGAAATGTTTGCCTGGGGACTTAAAATGCAAGTCTACAGCGAGTCTAAAATGCAAAACACACGTAATTCCTGCTTCATAAATGGAAGCTCTGCAAAGAGAGCAGGCTATAAATATGCGACTTCGTCTTGTAAATGGATGAAGTCAGACATGGAAATGCATTAATGTGCAACGAACTGCAGACAGAAATAAAGTGGAATCTGTTTCTTTTTTCTTTTTGTCTGAATTTTGTATTGCATAGAATATCCACTTCATAGTACATACTGACTAGTCATTTTATGAGATGAGCAAGTGTTTTATTTCACCTTTACCTTGCAAGTAAATCTATGCCTGTGGAGCTTTGCCTGGCCG
Organism: Lampris incognitus; assembly: GCF_029633865.1. Classification (NCBI taxonomy): domain Eukaryota; kingdom Metazoa; phylum Chordata; class Actinopteri; order Lampriformes; family Lampridae; genus Lampris; species Lampris incognitus. The sequence goes on from NC_079219.1 coordinate 41,143,403, forward strand.
AGCCAACGTGCAGCCATTGTGTACTGTGTACCCCCCCCCCCCAGCTATGGTAAACAAACGATAAACGACATTTCTTTCTTTTACGTGGGTTGGATAGCTCCGGATCTGCAACGGTCTACTCCTCTACTGGAATTTACTCAAATCGGTCTACCGGCTCCTGAGTCATGCACCCAAAACACCCTAACATATTGGGGGCCTAGCCTAGGCCGCCCAAGTAAATAATAATAAAGAAAAAAACAAAAACAACACCTTACATAAAACATTTAGAGGCAGGAATACTCCCTGTTTTTGAGTCTAGTGTGACTTACTTTCTTAACTGCAGGTGTGTTTTTTTTTTTTGGTCTGTCCTCGTTTGCTGCTCTACAAGTGAACAAGTGACTGAGCAAATGAGTGAGTGGCAACAGCTTCCCCATAAATTGTCATTTCATTATCTCAAGAGAGCTGAGGCGTGACCAAGCTAACACTAAGCAATTTAGCTCTCCACCAACTCCCACGTCTGTTCTGCTCCTCCTCCGAGACGGCTGCAGCAGCACGACGTCGGGGTGTGTGTGTGAGTGTGTGTGACCGCGCGCGCTGTGCGTGCGTGTGCACGCGCACGCACGTGTGTGTGCGTGCGTGTGTGTGTTGGGGGGTCGTTAAAAAAAGAGGGATACACGACTGCAGAGAGAATGTGATGAATACATAGATGATCAATTAAAGTGCAGAGGAAGAGCAAAAGCCAGAGAGCTTTAAATAAAGAGATGGAGCAGCCTCACCGCAGGTCTGCTGTGCTGAATTGGACACTTCTTTTGCACCGTGCTACACACTCCATTGCACATTTCCACTGATGGTCAATTAAGAGCGGATGTAATTTTCTTCAGTGGCCCGCTATGCCTGCTTGTTTTGCACTGAAAATAAATTAAATCCATAATCCATTATCTGGAGGCAGATTACTCTCTCAGCCAAACTCCGCGTGTTGTGCTGATGCTCTGTCATCCCATCTGTGTTCAGTGAACCACACAACTCTGTAACTGTTGTTAGTCAAGACATTCTATCAGAACCAATAAAAACATTGATGACATACCGTTTTGCACATACATGACATAAAATGGAGAGGCATATTATTTGGCTGTAAGTTTCTTGTTTGAAATTTACAAGTGTATCAAAGTCAGTGACGAAAATCGATCTTGAAAACAGCTTCCGTCGCACCCGACACCTCAGTGCAACAGTTTGTTGTCCGTGTTCGTCGTTGCTGCAGGCGTCACGTGAGGAAGGAGCAGGAGGAGCGAGGAAGACAAACAGAGAGCATGCTAGGTGAACGGGGAAAGGGGTGGATGGGTCCCATGATGGCCATGTACAAATTGTTGCCCTTTAGAAAATTCAGATAATGAATAGGAATGAGCTCATCACAGCCCTGACTGATAAGAGCCCTCCGTGTGGTGTTAACTAACCCTGACAGGCTGGGGGCAACTGATTTTCTGTTCAATCATTACGGTAACTCGTGTGTCCCCGCGGTCGTTTGATGCTCCTTCCAGGAATACTGAGTGGACGTAGCTGTGTTTAAGTTACTGTTTTTAAGTTAGCTGAGTTTAAGTTACTATGTTTAAGTTAACTGTGTTTAACTTACTGTTTAAGTTAACTGTGTTTAAGTTAATTGTTTAAAACTTACTGTGTTACTGTGTTTCAGTTAATTGTGTTTAAGTTACTGTGTTTAAGTTACCGTGTTTACCTTAACTGTGTTTAAGTTACCGTGTTTATGTTAACTGTGTTTAAGTTACTGTGTTTGTTAACTTTTATCTTACTGTGTTTGTTAACTTTTAACTTACTGTGTTTAAGTTACTGTGTTTAAGTTAATTGTGTTTATGTTAACTGTGTTTAAGTTAATTGTTTAAGTTACTGTGTTTAAGTTACCATGTTTACCTTAACTGTGTTTAACTTACTGTTGTTTAAGTTACTGTGTTTAAGTTAATTGTGTTTAAGTTACTGTGTTTAAGTTAACTGTGTTTGTGTTAACTGTGTTTAAGTTAACTGTGTGTCACGTATCTGGAAAGAACCCAAAAGCAGACGGGACAACCAGGTAAGGGAAGAAATCAAGTCTTTATTGAAGTGGCCGATCCCAGGGGTAGAGCAGGAGTTGACTCAGTGGCAGGTAGACTGGCAGGCAGAAGTCCGTGAATGGCTACGTTCCAGCGAAGACTGGTCCATAGTGGAAGCTTTTTAAGGGTGAGGGCGATTGCTTTGATGGCCAGCTGGTGTGCCGGGGTGAAGGGGGGGTCAGCAGGTGTCACGGAGAGGGGCTGTGACAGTACCCCACCTCCGAGGGGCGCCACCGGGCGACCTACCAGGCCCGTCAGGGTGCGTCCTGTGGAAGTCCCGGATGAGGTTCACGTCCAGGACCAGGCTACGAGGGACCCAACACCTTTCCTCCGGGCCATATCCCTCCCAGTCAACAAGATACTGCAGGCCGCGACCGCGGCGACGAGAGTCCAGGAGACGACGAACAGTGTAAGCAGGATGATCGTTGATCATACGATGAGGTGGGGGCGGGGGTGCCGGAGGAACTAGAGGGTTGGTAGAGACAGGTTTGAGGCAGGACACATGGAAGGAAGGGTGAACCCGGAGAGTGCGGGGCAGCTTCAGACGGACCACAGGGGGTTAATGACTTTGACAATGGAAAAGGGACCAATATACCTGGGGGACAGTTTTTTAGCGTCCGATTTCAAGGGTAGATCCTTGGTAGAGAGCCATACCTGGTCGCCGGGGGAGTAGCCCGGAGCAGGGGTGCGATGACGATCCGCCAAGCACTGGTAACGGCCGGAGGCCCTGAGCAGTGCAGCACGGGCTCGCCGCCAGGTCCGACAGCACCGACGGACATGGGCCTGGACAGACGGAACCGGAATGTCTACCTCTTGAGAAGGAAAAAGGGGAGGTTGATAGCCGTAAAGGCATTGAAAAGGGGACAACCCAGTAGCAGACGATGGCAAAGTGTTATGGGCATATTCTACCCAGGGAAGTTGTGAGGACCAAGAGGATGGGTTGGCAGACACCAGACAGCGGAGAACAGTCTCCAATGCCTGGTTGGCCCTCTCAGCCTGGCCGTTGGTCTGAGGATGGAACCCCGATGACAGGCTGACGGTGGCACCGATGGCAGAGCAGAAAGCCTTCCAGACAGCAGAAGTGAACTGGGGGCCACGGTCAGACACTATATCACGGGGAAGACCGTGGACCCGGAAAACCTCCCTGACCAGCAGATCCGCAGTCTCTCAGGCCGAAGGCAGTTTAGACAAGGGCAAAAAGTGAACAAATTTACTGAAGCGATCAACAACAGTCAGTACAACGGTGTTACCATCGGAGGCGGGCAGACCAGAGACGAAATCCAAGGACAGATGCGACCAGGGATGGTGTGGAACAGGCAGAGGGCGCAGCAGACCGGCACTGGCCCGAGTGGAGGGCTTATTCCGGGCACAAACAGGACAGGCAGAAACAAAAGACCCAGTATCCTCCATCATGGAAGGCCACCAGAACCGCCTACGGAGGAAGGCTAGGGTACGGGTTACTCCAGGATGGCAGGTAAGTTTGGAAGAGTGAGCCCACTGCAACACACTAGAATTAACAGCATCTGGAACAAACAAGCACCCAGGGGGACCATTACCTGGGTCAGGCTGAGTCTGTTGTGCTGCCATGACCTCCCTGTCAATGTTCCAGGTGACAGCCGCAGCCACAACCACACAGGTAGAGGGAACGATGGTGTCAGGTTGGAGCTTGGGCTCAGACTCCTTCCCATGCACAGGAGACAGAGCAGACTGGAGGCATATGGCATGACAGACAGGACTCCAACTTGAAATTCTGGCCAATGACCAATCAATATGGGGACTATGCTTAACCAGCCAGGGATGACCAAGTATAATGGGAACACATGGAGAATTGATAACAAAAAAAACGTAACTCCTCTTGATGGTTTCCCGACAACAGGAGGCGCACAGGCTCGGTCTTAGAAGTTATCCGGGCCAGGAGACGTCCATCCAGGGCATTAGCTTCAAGAGGCTGGTCCAGACTCACAGTGGCAAGACCTAACTGCTTCACAACACTTGCATCAGCTCCAGAGTCAATTAAAGCCAAAAGTTTAGTGGACTGACCTTTAAAACTGATGGTTGCTTGCAACTGGGTACGTGGACAAGGAGACAGAGGGCAAACAGTTGGACTCACGAGGATCCTCCCCCTCGCTCGTGAGCCTGCTAGTTTTGACGGACGGTGAGGGCAGGAGGCGAGAAAGTGACCAGGCTGACCACAATACAAGCAGCTGTTCTCGGTGATGCGGCGTTGACGCTCCTCCGGGTTGAGCCGGAAGCGGCCGAGTTGCATCGGCTCCGAAGCTGGGGAAGAGTCACGCCTCGGGCTTTCTCGGAGGACGTCAGCCTCAGTCAAGCGAGCTCTGCCCCCAGCGTTTGGAGGTGTGGCCCGTGGAAAGTTGTTGTGACCCGGAAAGCGGCGCGTCCTCTCTCTCCTCCGCTCCCGGAGACGGTTGTCCACACGAATGGCCAGGGTAACCAATTCCTCCAACCCTCCAGGCTCGGGGTAAGAAACCAATTCGTCCTTTATGGATTCGCTTAGACCGTTGGAAAACCCGACCTGGAGGGACTCGTTGTTCCATCCGCTCTCCGCTGATAGCGTACGGAACTCAACTGAGTACTCAGCGACGCTGCGGGAATCCTGGCGGAGAGAGATCAGTTTTTTTGAAGCATCCTTTCCCCGCACGGGATGATCAAAACCTGGCGAAAAGCAGTGGTGAACTCAGCGTAGGATGAGGAAGTGGAGGCCCGCATCTCCCACACCGCTGTAGCCCAATCCAGAGCGCTTCCCCGGAGAAGACCCATGATGTAAGCGACTTTGGCTCCATCCGTGGAATATGACTGGGGCTGCTGGTTAAACACAATCTCACACTGCATTAAAAAAGGGCGACAAAGTCCAACCCATGGTTCCTTACCCGAAGTTGATGGCGCTGAGGGTGGCGGAGCTGGAGGGGCGGGTCCCGGGCTAGCGGAGGCCCTAAGTTGGGTCTGGATTCCGGAGATCTTTGAGCTGAGCTCACGGAGGGCGTCAGCCATCTCCGGTAGCACCTGGCTGTGCTGGCCGAGGACCGATTCCTGGTTGGCTACAGCCTGGCAGACCGTGGCCAGGTCTGTGGTGGAATGGTCTGCTGGGTCCATAGTGGCTGGAACGTACTGTCACGTATCTGGAAAGAACCCCAAAGCAGACGGGACAACCAGGTAAGGGAAGAAATCAAGTCTTTATTGATGTGGCCGATCCCAGGGGCACTGGGATCGGCCAGGTAGACTGGCAGGCAGAAGTCCATTAATGGCTACGTTCCAGCGAAGACTGGTCCACAGTGGAGGCTTTTTAAGGGTGAGGGCGATTGCTTTGATGGCCAGCTGGTGTGCCGGGGTGAAGGGGGGTCAGCAGGTGTCAAGGGAGAGGGGCTGTGACACTGTTTTTAAGTTAACTGTGTTTGTGTTAACTGTGTTTGTGTTAACTGTGTTTAACTTACTGTGTTTAAGTTAACTGTGTTTAAATTACTGTGTTTATGTTAACTGTGTTTAAGTTACTGTGTTTAAGTTAACTTGGTTTAAATTACTGTATTTAAGTTAATTGTTTAACTTAATGTGTTTAAGTTAACTGTGTTTAACTTACTGTGTTTAAATTAACTGTGTTTAAGTTACCGTGTTTGCGTGAACTGTGTTTAACTTGCCGTGTTTGTTAACTTTTAACTTACTGTGTTTAGGTTACCGTGTTTAAGTTAATTGTGTTTAAGTTACTGTGTTTAAATAGAAACCTTTACAAATTACTACTTAACTAGACATCTGTACATATTACTACTGAAATAGAAACCTGTACAAATTACTACTTAAATAGACATCTGTACATATTACTATTTAAATAGAAATCTGTACATATTACTACCTGAATAGAAACCGGTACATATTACTACTTGAACAGAAACATGTGCATATTACTACTTAAATAGAAACCTGTACATATTACTACTTAAATAGACATCTGTACATACTACTTGAATAGAAACCTGTACATATTAATACTTGAATAGAAACCTGTACATATTACTACTTAAGTTAACTGTGTTTAAATTACTGTGTTTAAGTTAATTGTTTAACTTACTGTGTTTAAGTTACTGTGTTTAATTTACCGTGTTTCAGTCAATTGTGTTTAAGTTACTGTGTTTAATTTAACTGTGTTTAAGTTACTCAGACTGATGGAAATCCTCTTGCTTCCCCACTGTCCTGCAGCCGAGCAGAAACTATTAGAAAAGCTAAATTATTTTTCAGGCAAATGAGGTAAATTAGGCCACACACACATACACGCACGCGCGCGTTTGCTCTGTGTCTTCCTTCATTGTGTTTCTCTCCACTATCTATCTACCTTTATCTTGGTCTTTCTCAGCCCAAGTGTGCAGACGTATACACATGACTCGGGTGCTTGCAGTTTTCAACAGATTGTCCACTGATTGAAACATGGTCCACAGTCTGTGTGGGAAGGTGTCTGAGTGTGAAGGGGATCCGACAAAGCCTGGTTCCACTGCACAGCCTGCTGCTCTGTAAAACTCAGCATCTTTTTACCTCCCGCACCACCAGAAATATGTTAAAAAAAAGAATCACTATAAAATAATACTTCCCTTACTGCATCTGGTAAACCTTTGTGCAAGACGTCTTGGTCTGTAGGTCTGTTCACCTTGCTTGTCAGGCTTTTACCCCCTAGTAGACACTGGCAAGAAAGCTGGCGATCCTGCCTGCATTGTTATCATCTCTGACGGGGAATAATTGACAGTTGCTGGTTTGTCGGTTCTCTCTAGAAACAATGCAACTTTTTCCATATGCAGCCATCATCAAATACCACGATGGTTTTATTTGACTTTTTATAAGCAGATTGGATTTTGGCATGTAGTTATTTCCATAGCTAAGCCTGAAATTGGGCTGGCGAGGCTGGTCTGCAGCTTCTGAGTCAGAGTTGACAAAAGCTGCATCAGGACAGCCTTCCCGGGTCCCAGGCTTGACCATGAGGTCTGTGTTTATTATCAGAGTGAAGGCACGGGGCTCTGAATTTATGTAAATTGCACATAAGCCGATTACAAACAAGGCAGTTGTGCTGAAACATACATTTATGGACTTGGAGGGGAGAATAGTTATATAGCCTAAAGCATTGCTTCACATTATGTACAGCATTATGAAGACAATCCCTATGTCAAACAAGGTAGCTTTGCCTCTGGTTATCTGCTAGCATGCATTGACTTTTGTGTTTGTACCTGTAAGAGATATGGAGATAATGTGAGCTGAACGTTGGACCTATTCATTTTAGTGGCTATAATGGAGCCTGGCTGCAGCCGAGCATGGAGATATGGATGTTTTAAAATGTTTCACGCCTACAAAATATGTTGGAGAAAATCTCCTTCCTCACAAATTATCAGACACAAAGTGAGATACAAACGTGTACACTAACACACCTGCAAGCCCTCAACTCAACTCACTCCCACCGTTTCTGCCTTTTGCAAACTTCACAGTTGACTGTTGAAGCAGGAATCGGGAACATTTAGTTATCATTTCGTTGCACGCTTGCGTACATGAAATGAAACTGAATGTCGATTCCCCCAGCCCACAAAAAAAAAAAAACAGCCAAACTACAAGAACATATATTCAAATTACATAAATAAATAAATAAATAAATAAATAAATAAATAAATAAAAATACAAAAACACATATATCCAACATATCCATAAGAAAAAAAAATCGCTGTCCAAGGGAACAAAAGCCAGCCAGGATGACTGTCAGAACTGCCGGTCTGCATGGGCTAGCAGTTAGCTTAGCCTGCCCCGATTCCGCCCCTCGATGTTTCCTCCTCGGGCGCTGCTTCAGACATGGCCGTGGTCCCTGGGCCCACGGGACACGGCAGACCAAGCTCCCCCGGCCGATCCGACGCCAGCTCTCCCAGCCAGACACCTTCGACACACCTCCCCGCCCTCCACACGACCACACCAAAAGCAGTCAACGCCAGGCGAGACGTGTGCATGGGAAACGGTGCTTATTTTAACAATGAACGCTCCTGATGGGTTGGGATAACAGAGATGCCGCACAAAACAAAAAGAAAGACAGAATATAGATTAATTGATTTAAATGTTTCTTTTTTTAAAGAAATTGAAAGGGGAAAGGCTCACAGCGAAAATAACACCAGAATGAGTTGACGCTCACGAAGAGAATAGAAAGATATCTCACCCAGAAGAAGGAGAACAAACGACCTGTCTTACAAAGCACTGAAGGGCTGACTGTCCAAGTGCTTTGACATGAACTTCTGTCCCTTTTAGAGACGATGAAGAACATGAGACCCTCACCCTCAGGGAATGCCGCACCTGTACCTTTAAAGTGTGGGCACAAAGGATATATTATCCTGAAGATTAAGTCCCGGGTGATAAGAGCACCCTCTGCCGTCCTACCCCGTGTCTCTTCTCTCTCTTCCTACCCCGTCTCTCTTCTCTCTTCCTACCCCGTCTCTCTCTTCTCTGCCATCCTACCCCGTCTCTCTCTTTTCTCATCCTACCCCACCTCTCTTCTCTGTCTTCCTACCCCATCTCTCTTCTCTCTCTTCCTACCCCGTCTCTCTCTTCTCTGCCACCCTACCCCATCTCTATTCTCTCTCTTCCTACCCCATCTCTCTTCTCTCTCATCCTACCCAATCTCTCTTCTCTTCCATCCTACCGCGTCTCTCTTCTCTCTTCCTACCCCATCTCTCTTCTCTGCCTTCCTACCCCGTCTCTCTTCTCTCTTCCTACCCCATCTCTCTTCTCTGCCTTCCTACCCCGTCTCTCTCTTCTCTGCCTTCCTACCCCGCCTCTCTCTTCTCTGCCATCCTACCCCATCTCTCTCTTCTCTGTCATCGTACCCTGTCTCTCTTATCTGCCATTCTACCCCGTCTCTCTCTTCTCTGCCATCCTACCCCATCTCTCTTCTCTGCCATGCTATCCCATCTATCTTCTCTGTCATCCTACCCCATCTCTCTTCTCTCTCATCCTACCCCTCTCTCTTGTCCTGCATCCTACCCCTCTCTCTTGTCCTGCATCCTACCCCGTCTCTCTCTTATCTGCCATCCTACCCCTCTCTCTTGTCCTGCATCCTACCCCCTCTCTCTCTTCTCTGCCACCCTACCCGGTCTCTCTCGTCTGCCATCCCACCCCTTCTCTGCCATCCTACCCCGTCTCTCTCTTATCTGCCATCCTACCCCTCTCTCCTGTCGTGCATCCTACCCCTTCTCTCTCTTCTCTGCCACCCCGTGTCTCTCGTCTGCCATCCTACCCCTTCTCTCTCTTCTCTGCCATGCTACCCCGTCTCTCTCTTCTCTGCCATCCTACCCCGTCTCTCTCTTCTCTGCCATCCTACCCCGCCTCTCTCTTCTCTGTCTTCCTACCCCATCTCTCTCTTCTCTGCCATCCTACCCCATCTCTCTTCTCTGTCATCCTACCCCGTCTCTCTCTTGTCTGCCATCCTACCCTCTCTCTTGTCCTGCATCCTACCCCTTCTCTCTCTTCTCTGCCACCCTACCCCGTCTCTCTCGTCTGCCATCCCACCCCTTCTCTGCCATCCTACCCCGTCTCTCTCTTCTCTGTCTTCCTACCCCGTCTCTCTCTTATCTGCCTTCCTACCCCTCTCTCTTGTCGTGCATCCTACCCCTTCTCTCTCTTCTCTGCCACCCCGTGTCTCTCGTCTGCCATCCTACCCCATCTCTCTTCTCCGTCATCCTACCCTGTCTCGCTCTTCTCTGTCCTTCTACCCCATCTCTCTCTTGTCTGACATCCTACCCCGTCTCTCTCGTCTGCCATCCCACCCTTCTCTGCCATCCTACCCCGTCTCTCTCTTCTCTGCCTGTCCCACTGCTCAGCCTTCCCTCTGTCTGCAGCATTCCAGTTTTAAAATGGCTGCATCACCTCCTTTGTTATACTAAGCCCTTTTTTATTCCCCTTCTACCTTATTTTCTTGTTCACCCTCAATAATGGCACTACTGGGATGAGCGACAGACACAGCAAACACAGAGAGAGAGGGTGAGAGAGAGAGAGAGCGAGAGAGCGAGAGAGGTATAGAAAGAGGGGAAATACACTGCACTGTCAGATGGAGAGCAGAAAAAGAAGGAGAGGGGATGGAGGAGAGAGAAAGTTTATAAGGCGTAGTTTCGGAAGGAAATGCGTGAGAGAAGCTGGGGAATCTGTGGTGGCCAGCTGCAAGAGGGGAGATAGCGGAGAAAGGCTTTTAATTCTCAATCCCCACAGAGCCTTTGAAAATTACCAATCTTCTTATCACAGACGCAGGACTGCTTATGCAAATTGTTGTGGAGTGGAACGTTTAAACGGAAAATTACTCGACAGCATTTTTTTCCCTTCTCCTCTCCCCCCCTCTCTCTTTCCACATAGAAAGCCTGTTTTGAGTCTCAGATAAGAAGATGAATTGCTCTCTTCGTGCTTTGAAGCGCGTCAGGATTTAAAGCCCCAGCCCCAGCTCTAGTCTAACACCGCTGCTCTCGTTGCCTTTGTAGCAGAAAACGGGGTGAAAAAGGGAAGAAAAGCATTTCAAAACAACATAGATTCTGTGCTTCCCCTGTGCGCCGACACATTGTCACCGCCTGAGGAGACAAGGAGCAAGAAAATGCATTAATATCCTCTACCCCCCTCCTCACACACTCTTCACTCTATTTACTTTCATTTGATTTGCTCACTATAGTAGATACTCTTTTTTTTTCAAACTAAGTTGACATGGGAGAATAAAATAGTGTGCCATGTGAAGAAAATGTTTGAAGCACTTGAAGTCCAAATTCTACCAAAGGCAATGCTGGAAATGACGGGGATAAGCAATGCTGAAAACTTTAGTCAACATTAATAAGTACCGAGGAAGAGAAGTTAGATTGAACTTGAGGACTCTGGCACTCTGAGTTTGTTTTTCATACTTTTTTTATCCTCTGCCCAAACACCTCATCTGTTGGATAATGACCAACGTCTCATTTTTTTTAAACTGATAAACTTTTGATAATGAGTTACAGGGACTTTATTTTGGTTTCAACTGTACCCGAGAATCTTACAAAGCTCACAAATGATGAAGATGGCGCAAATTCACGTTTGCGGCGGCCTCACCCAGTACCGTCCATGCGGTGTCTTTGTCCACGTCTACATCTAAGTTTGTCTTCGTCTGATGGCGGGGAGAGCTGGCGCTGGATCGGCTGGGAGACCTTGGTGTGCTGCGTCCCGTGGGGCCAGGTACCATGAACCTGCCTGCAGTTGTGCCCGAAGAGATAACACCGAGGGCTGTCTGCCAGGACGTGGAAGCGGGACAGGCTAAGATAACTGCTAGCCCATGCAGACCGGAAGTTCCGATAACACCGAGGGTGGTCTGGTGGCGGCCTCGCCTAGCTTTGACTGCGTTTTAAGTGTTATCATGTGGAGTGTGGGGAGGTGTGTCGAAGTTGCCTGGCTGGGAGAGCTGGCGTTGGATCGGCTGAGGGAGCTTGGTCTGCTGCGTCCTGTGGGCCCAAGCACCACGGCCCTGACCGGAAATGCGCTCAAAGAGGAAACACCAAGGGTGGTCTGACAGGATGCGGAAACGGGGCAGGCTAAGCTAACTGCCGGCCCATGCAGACCGGCAGTTCCGACAGTCATCCTGGCTGACGTTCGTTCTCCTGGACAGTAGTTTTTATGTATTTATTTATTTATTTTTTAGATATATGTTAGTTTGGATATATGTGCTCTAGTAGTTTTTGGAAGTTTGTTTTTGTCTGTGTTGCACTGCTGTGGGCTGGGGGAAACGATGATTTGTTTCATTTCATGGGTGCATGTGCATGAAATGGAATAACAAATAAAGTGTTTCTGATTTCCGATTCTGACGATAATGGTTGACTGAGTGTAACCATTACAATCAACGTTTATTCCCAATGGGTCGTTATTTTACATCATAGTGCCTTCCCACAGAATAGTTTGTCAAAAGAATGGGACAACATGAGAAAAAATGTGGTGCTTTACCATCACCCATACCTTTATTTTGTCTCTACAGAGGCAGATGACGAAAAGGAAGTGTTATGTTCTGGCGGCTGGAACATTGATCCTGACCTTCCTCCTCATCATCACTGCTATTTCCGCAAGGGAATAAGATAACCACTGTGGTAAGGTTCTTCATGGTTAGAAATACACTGAGGGAATCTGTGCTGCAGCCAAGCCAATGTCAATCAGTTAGTGTGCTCAAATACCCATCCATCCATCTATCCATCCAATAGCTACACCGATCAGCCAAAACATTAAAACCACCTGCCTAATAGTGTGTAGGTCCCCCTCATGCCACCAATATGTCTCTGACCTGTCGAGGCATGGATTCCACAAGACCTCTGAATATGTCCTCTGGTACCTGGCACCAAGGTGTCAGCAGCAGATCCTTTAAGTCCTGTAAGTTATGAGGTGGGGCCCTCCATGGATGAGACTTGTTTTTTTTTTCTAGCACATTCCACAGATGCTCAATCGGATTGAGATCTGAGGAATTTGGAGGCCAAGGCAACACCTTGAACTCTTTGTCATGTTCCTCAAACCATCCCTGAATAATTTTTGCAGTGTGGCAGGGTGCATTATCCTGCTGAAAGAGGCCATGGCCATCAGGGAATACTGTTGCTATGAAGGGGTGTACCTGGCCTGCAACAATGTTTAGGTAGGCGGTACTTGTCAAAGTAACATCCACATGAAAGCCACGACCCAAGGTTTCCCAGCAGAACATTGTCCAGAGCATCACCCTGCCTCCATCTGCTTGCCTTATACCCATAGTGGATTCTGGTTCTGGTGCCATCACTTCCCCAGGTAAACGTTCCACATGCAGCCGGCCGTCCACATGATGTAAAAGAAAACGCTATTCATCAGACCAGGATACCTTCTTCCATTGTTCCATGGTCCAGTTCTGATGCTCACGTGCCCATTGTAGGCACTTTTGACAGTGGACAGGGGTAATCATGGGCACTCTGACCAGTCTACAGCTACACAGCCCCATACACAGCAAGTTGTGATGCAATGTGTGTTGTGACACCTGTCTATCATAGCCAGCATGAACTTTTTCAGCAATTTTAGCTGCAGTAGCTCTTTTGTGGGATCGGACCACACAGGATACCCTTCATTCCCCACACGCATTAGTGAGCCTTAAGTGCCCATGACTGTGTTACCAGTTCACTGGTTGTCCTTCCTTGGACCACTTTTGGTAGGTATTGACCGCTGCATACCGGAAACACCTCACAAGACCTGCCATTTTGGAGATGTCATCACAATTTGGCCCTTGTCAAAGTCACTCAGATCCTTACACTTGCCCATTTGCCCTGTTTCCAACAAATCAACTTCGATAACCGAGAACTGACTGTTCACTTGCTGCCTAATATATCCCACCCCTTGACAGGTGCCATTTTAACAAGATAATCAATGTTATTCACCTACCTGTCAGTAGTTTTAAAGTCTTGGCTGATCGGTGTTTGTCAATTCAATTCAGGGTCCTATATAGAAGTCAAGGAGAAACCCTGGACAGTAGGGCTGTCACAAAAAAAAACTCATATTTGGAACAGAAATATGGGCAATTTAGAATTTATATTCCAATATTGTGTGTCAAAAAATTTTCAAACTTCAATGTTAAACACAGCAATTAGCTGTGTAATATGTTTTTTTTTTTGTATGGCGTGATGGATGTTAAGGCATAAGTACAGGCAGAACTTATTAGCAAAAGGTGCAAAATATGAACAAACACACTGCATTTTCAAAAAAAAAATTAGCAATCGGCAATCAAAAACATGACAACAATGATGTTGTGATAATCAATGCTGTATCGACATTCCCATAATGACTAACAATCAAAAAAATAAATAAAATAAAAATGAAAAACAAACTGATGAAACTGTGATGGACAATTGGGCTCAATGCCATTTCACGCTAAATTACAAAATGCTAGGTTCATATCTTTATTTCCACTCCCTGACTAAATTCTTACCTTCTTCCTCTTTCCTACTGATGCAGCTGCTGGACTGAGGCTGCGACCCCCAGACTGGGAGAGCGGCTCCAGCAGATTCCAGGAACAACATATGCGGTCTCTATCCAGAAGGGTGTGGTCCTAGGAACAGATGAGATACTACACAGAACCCTCAAACTGCCAGGCCTCTGGTAGGGGACCTGAGCTCGAGGAAGACACAAACCACCCCAAAAAGGGTGACAATAATCTTAATTTGTACAACAGCTTTTTAAGACGTGTTATAAGGTGGTTTACAGTAGAAGAATCAAACAGTAAGAAAAAGATGCAAACAGATATCGCACAGAAAAAAAATCCTAGGTCACAGGTGTAAGGCAAAAAAGTAAATGAATACAAATCAAATAACAGTAGGAAGAGAGGAGGTCATAAAAATAAAATAATCATAATGAGGTAACATTCATAAAAAGGCCTGTTCATATGTTTTTTGTATCGTGATTAAAGATGGAACAAATTTTGTAGAGAGATGAGTGCTGCACGGACAGGAGCATTCTGTATGTATCATGTATAATGTATTAAGCACCTTACACATGAAAACTGCGTAACAAAGATTAACCATCAGTACAAGACGTTTTCTTCTACCTGGTGGGTTAGAATCCAACAGTGTGTCAAAGTAAAGACTTGTATTTCAGGATTTAAGCAACCATCGATGGACACAACCTCTTGTTAATTCGTCTGTGCATACCAATATATTGGCAAGTGTTTGACCTCAGAAAAAAACATTAAGAGACGCTAATTTGGTACAGATGAGGCTTGGCAACTGGCAGGCCATTTCTCCTTCCTGTTAAAAAAAGACAAACACTCGAACCTTGTTCCACTTGGCACAGTATCCTAACATGTAAACACTGGTTTGGGCTTTGTGACATAAGGCTCATCTGAAGCGTCATATAGATGTCGCACGTGGTGCAGGAGATACGGGTTCGCGTCCCGGCTGTGGCGGTTCCCGTACGGCCCCCCTGAATTCGCTACATTGGTGTCAGAAGTGGGATGGTGAGACCGTGAGGCCATCGGAAGCGCGTGCGCCCAGAGGCGTGAGTGAGCTGATATGCTGAAGCGCGGGGACGCGCTTCCCGAAAGAGGGGGATAGTGTAATGTGCATGGATAAGTAGACACGTTAGCCCTTGGCTAACGGGTCGGACCCTTCAATCGACTGGTTAACGTTGTCGCCCGCGATGCAGGGATACGGGTTCGCGTACTGCCCCCTGAGCACAAAAAGAAGAAATTCACCCATCTCGCCCTCTAGTGCCACCAGATTGTAACAGCTAAGAGTTAACCCTTTTTGTGATCTTTGTTGTTCCCTTTGGTACAATCTTACTTTTTAAAGTGGTTTGGACATATGAATTATATTTTAACATAACAATATCTGTAAATACCTCTTCCCTTGTACATAGTTAAACCAAAATAAAATGTATTATCTTTTTTTATGATGAACATATTTAAACAGGGTACGTGGAATTTACCACCTGGCTACACAGATTAGCGTCATACAGCTTCATACAGCTTCATATAGATTAGCTTCATACAGCTTCATACATATTAACTTCATACAGCTTCATACAGCATACACACATACATACATCATACATACAGCATACATCATATATTGGTGCAACATTAGCAGTAATGTGGACGTTGTACTGGACCGTTGTGGTGAATATGGAGCTGAGCTAGAAGGCAAAGCTCTCAATTTAACAGTCAATATTGGTTCCAACCCTCACCTATGGTCATGAGCTTTGGGTAGCGACCGAAAGGGTGAGATCGCGGATACAAGCGACTGAACTGAGTTTCCTCCGTAGGGTGTCTGGGCTCAGCCTTAGAGATAGGGTGAGGAGCTCGGACATTCGGATGGAGCTCGGAGTAGAGCCGCTGCTCCTTCGCGTCAAAAGGAGCCCGTTGGAGTGGTTCGGGCGTCTGATTAGGATGCCTCCTGGGCGCCTTCCTTTGGAGGTTTACCAGACACGGCAAACTGGAAGGAGACCCCGAGGTAGAACCAGAACTCGCTGGAGGGACTACATATCCAATCTGGCCTGGGAACGCCTTGGGATCCCCAAGGAGGAGCTGGAGGACGTTGCTGGGGTGAGGGACGTCTGGAGTGCCCTACTTAGCCTGCTGCCACCGCGACCCGACTCCGGAGAAGCGGCTGATGGATGAATGAATGAATGAATGAATGAGCTTCATACAGCTTCATACAGCTTTATACAGCTTCATACAACTTCATACAGAATGGTGGAGATGATCACATACAATGCCAACATGACACTTAATTCCATGACATGAAAAATCTTACAAATGAATTTCAGTTTATGACCTGACTCTGAAGCATGCTTGTATGACAATGGTAAATGGACTGCATTTTATAACGACTTTCTAACAAACTGATTTCTTGCAGCACCGGGTTTTGAGTAGGGAAATGCCCTATCTCAGAAACTGTTTGAAATTTAAACCCAATGTTTGGCTTTTTTTTTTAATTTTTACTCCATGGTCTTTACTTTTTTAAGAGGTGCTATAGTTCTTTGGGTGGCAGTGGCTCAGGAGGTAGAGAAGGTTGTCTGGTAACTGGAGGGTTGCCCGTTCCATCCTCAGCTACTAGCCGAACTGCTCTGGATGAGCTTGTTCTTACCTTGCATACACCGCCATCAGTGTGCATGTGTGTGTGTGTGGGGGGGGGGGCATTAATTGTAAAGCACATTGAGTGGCTGTTGCAGCTAGAAAAGCACTATGTAAGATGCAGTCCATTTACCATTCTTCATTAGCCAGCTAGTGGAGCACAGCGAAGAGTCACAGGTATAAAGCCTTGAGAGATACAGTACACCATTTGTTTCTGTGCGTATACAGAGCCTGTATCTGTCCAGATTTGAACAAAGCAGCTGGGGTCTGGAGGATATAAAACAATAAGGTGTGCAAAGGGATTCAAAGCAGGCCATGTTGCAACTGATAATATAATACCTAATGGGTAGCATAATAACTCAATAAATTATGATGGAATTGCTTAAAAATGTAAGAAAACTGTAAATTAAGTTAAAGGAGAAAGATTGTAATGTTAGTATAATATGTTTTCCCTGACAATATTAACATTGTTTTATTCATAATGTTATTATATTCATTATCATCTTTTAAGGGCTTTATCATATGTTAACAGTTGCTCTGAAAGTATTATTCAAAAACATAAGTCTCGTAAATATGATAGTGCAGTAAGTGTCCTAAGCATCAAAAATTAACAAGGTGAAAGTACTGTAAATCAGAAGCTATCAACAAAGCTATTGTGAGTGGCCCATAAACATGCTCTACAAAAACGATTTCATTTAATTTGCACAAAGCTCCAAAAGGCAATTTTGCCTTAGTCTATCAGCAGAGTGACAAAATAATTGGATGAAATTAACTATTGACAAATGCTGTCAGTACTCTCATCTGCTCTGTAAACAGAGTGGAGAAAGAAATTGAAAAAAAAAACATTAAAACGATGTCATTTTAAACTACAAGACAAGACAAGAGAGTGTGTTTGAAGGGGAAAGGTATATTTTTCTAGTTAATGGAAAATTACAGAAAAATACAACAAAGAAAAGTGGCTGTGAAGAAATAACTGTTTTCTCTGGATCTTTTCTAAAAGTGCATGGACAATAAAATAGCCTGTGGAGCTGGCTGACTTGCACTTGAAAGTGGTTATCAGTTGCAGGCACGTAGCCAGGTAGGTGGTTTTCGTGTCTGAACCCCCCCCCCCCCCCCCGAAACCCCACGGCCCGTCTGAAATGGCACCAATAATTATTTAGTTATCGTTTTGATTATTTGTCACCGCCCCTCTAGCCTACTCATACACTGCATCTATCGTGACTGACAGGCGTTAAACCTGTCAGTTAATTTGTTTCCAGACATGATGTATCTTATTGGTCTGTTTCGTAAAACAAATAAAATCACACGCTTTTGATTGGCTCAGGGGTCTGACGAGTCAGCTAAGCAACCTGCCACTGGTTATGCTAGCTAAATTGTCGATCTATAGTTTGCTTTTCAAAAGCAATGGAGCCGCCGAAAGCTACCTGTAAATCAGGCAAGAGCAGTAAAGTTAATATTTGTAAAATCAATGATTTTTTTGTTTCAACGTGTCCCGACTCAAAAAAGAAAAAAAAGAACATTACAGATGATCTGGTCACTAACGTTACCGATTTTCCGGAGCAAGTGTTAGCAGACCCACTGCCCTCCTCCTCGGAAACGGAGCCAGAGTTAGCAGACCCGCCGTCCTCTACCTCGGAAACGTTTTCACACGACTTTGTGGATTATATTGGTGGGAAAATATCAGACGAACAGAGAAGAGAAATATACTCACTGGACTGGACGGCCAATATCGGACAAACATTCCCTACAAAACTAGGAGGTAAACTAAGTTTCCAACGTCATTGGATTGACCAGCTTAGCTGGCTAGTATACTCAACAAGGTCCGACGGTTGTTTTTGTAAGCACTGTGTTGCGTTTGCAGTCGAGCATGTGGGCAAGGGAGGGCACAGAAAAGCTGGCAAGCTAATTAATGTCCACTTCTCAGACTGGAAACATGCTTTAGAGACGTTCAAAGACCATGCACAAAAGGAATATCACAAGGATGCATGTTTGAAAGCGGACAATTTCCAAATGGTTCTCAACAATAAAATGGATGCAATTTCACTGAGGCTAGATTCTGAGAGAAAAAAGCGAGTCCAAGAAAACAGAGAAAAACTCAAAAGCATCATTGCAACGTTGTTTTTCGCGGTCGCCAAGAACTCGCCCTGAGAGGTGATATTGATTCAGGACCAGTGACATTGAATGAGCCAACTCACAATGACGGAAATTTCAGGGCTTTACTCAGGTTTAGGGCTACATCTGGCGACACACTACTGTTACAACACTTGAGTAAATGTGCAGCAAACGCTAGCTACTGCAGTCCTGATGTACAAAATGAAATAATCAGCATAATTGGAGATGTGATAACAAACAAACTGGTGCAGAAAGTAAACTCCGCGCAGTGTTTCGCTGTGTTGGCAGATGAAATGAAAGATGTTACAGGGCGCGAGCAGCTTTCTGTCTGTGTCAGATACGTGAACCAGCATGACAGCCAATATAGCATCAGAGAGGATTTTCTGTCCTTTGTTGATATCGAGAAGTTAGCCGGGGAGGCAATCGCCAATTCAATCGAAAGTCAGTTGACAAATGCAGGCGTTGATTTACAGTTTTTAGGTGGCCAGGGATACGACGGCGCATCTGCCATGAGTGTCCGTTTAAATGGTGCCCAAGCTAAAATCAAAGAGAAGCACAAGCAAGCAGTTTATGTGCACTGTGCCAGCCACAGTTTGAATTTGGTCCTAAACAAGTGCTGCACTGTACAAATGGTGCGAAATTGCTTTGGAATTGTCTCGGAAATCTGCACTTTTTTCCATGATTCGGCTTTGCGGTCTGCCAGTCTGCGACACGAGACGGAGCGTCTTTAACCCGACTGCAAGAAAACGCGACTGACAAAGTTGTGTGAAACGAGATGGGTCGAACGCCATGACGCAATATTTACATTCAACGAGCTTTTAGACCCTGTGCGATCCAGCCTGCAGAAAATAAGTGAAACCTTCACAGGAGACACATCTATCTTCAGCAGATGTTTTCTGTTCCTGCTGTATATTCCTACATCAGATGTGCAAACAACATGGGATCTGGGCTGTTCATGCCTGTTCAGCACGACTGCTGGTTGCCATATCTTTCCTCGTTGAATCCTGATGTTTTCACCCGTCTGTAGTTCTGGTAGCTGTTTTGTCTGTCTGTCGCAGTAGCTTTTCTGTTTTTGTTGCCTTTCTTTCAGTTTGTCGTGTACATTGATCTTGCTTTCAGGAGTGAGCAGTGTGGTGGAGGTAGGCATCTTTGACTTCAGTCGACGACCCATGAGCAGCTGAGCCAGAGAGAAACCCACACCATCTAGTGGAGTGTTGCGGTACTCAAGAAGAGCGATGTACGGCTCACCTTGTGCTTTCTTGAGGAGACTCTCGATCGTTTGTACAGTTATCTCCGCGTGTCCAGGACTAAAAGTGGTGTCTTGAAAGTCCCAGCTGTCTGCAAAACATTTGAATTCAGCACAGGCATATTGTAGCTCATTATCAGAAATAACCACGTCTGGGATGCCATGTCTCGCGAATGTGGACTTCATTGCAGTGATAACACCATGGCTTGTAGTGTCACTTAGCTTTGAGATCGCAGGGTATTTGGAGTAGTAATCTACTGAGACGTTGTAGTGGGAGAGAGTCGTTCCTATCTTAGCCCAGGGTCTTCCTGGTAGTGAATGTGAGACTAACGGTTCTCTATGGTTGCTGTTCTTGTTCTCGTTGCAGACAGCACACTGAGATATAATGTCCTCTATTTGAGTTGAAATACCTGGCCAATAGAGAATGCCCCTAACTCTTTCCTTGCATTTGATGATTCCCAGGTGTGATGCGGGGATTTTCTCCAACATTTCTTGCCTCAGTTGAGTTGGCACTATCAGCTTTGCAGCTTTGAACAGTAAGCCTGATGAGTAGCTGATCTCTTTGTTGAATGACCAGTATGCCTAGATTTCTTTCGCAACAGCTGGTCTCTCATTGGCCCATCCTTTCATTGGGGTCTCTCTCAGCAGTTGCATTTCTGGAACTTCCAGTGTTGCTTTCCTGAAAGTTTGTGTAGTTTTTCCTCTGAGATAGACAGCTGAGGTGTGATCCAGTTGACGTCCAACTCCTCTCCCAGTAGATCTTCGCTTTGTTCATTGAGGTAAACATGACTCAGTACATCGGCAATGTGCATCTCTTTGCCTGGTTTATATGCGACTGTGAGACTATATGTACCTCTGAAGCCTCAACAGCATCATCTGAAGCCTCGTCAGGGCTTGGTGAATCGGTTTCTTGAATATGTTCTCGAGTGGTTTGTGGTCACTCTCGACGTGTACCTCTCTGCCATATATGTGCTGATGGAACTTTTCACATCCATAGACGATGGCTACCAGTTCCTTTTCAATTTGTGCGTACCTACGCTGACAGTCTGTTAGAGCTCGTGACCCATAGGCCACAGGTGTCTTGTCTTGAAGTATTACTGCACCCATGCCTTCTGAGCTGGTGTCTACTGATAGTGTCAGCGGATCGTTCATGTCGTATAACTTTAGTGTTGGTGCATTTGTTAGTAATCCTTAGAGCTTTTTGAAGCTTTCCTTTTGTTTGTCTTCCCATTGCCATGCTTTTTTGTCGTCTAGCAGCTTTCTGAGTGGAGCACTCACCTCTGATATGTTGGGAATGAACATGGCAAGGTATTGGATCATGCCCATGAACCTCAACATTCCTGCTTTGTCTTCAGGTGGAGGATACTGCACCACAGCTCTCACCTTTTATTCATCTGGTTTTAGTCCATCTGCACTCAGTATGTGACAGACCTATTTTATCTGTTGTCCTGATCGTGCATTTATTCCTGTTCAGTTCGAGATTGTACTTTCTCACTCTCTGCAGCAGGTTGCTGAGTCATTGATCATGTTCGTCCACTGTTTCTCTTCAGACTAAGAGATCATCAATGATGTTGACCACACCATCCAGGCCTTCGATCATCTGAGCAACAGCTCTCTGGAACACTTCTGATGCAGACGAGATGCCAAAGGGCAGACGCAGGAACGTATACTTCCTATGAGTGTGTTGAAAGTGCAGAGCTTGGAGCTTTCGTCGTCTAGCTCTATCTACAAGGAGCCCTTGGTTTGCGTCGAGGACAGATAATACCCTTGCTTTTGGTATGTTTGCTACAACCTCTTCAACTGTGAGCAGTGGATAGTGATCATGCTTGATCGCTCTGTTTAGGTCTTGTGGATTTATACATATCCTGATTTTGTTTGGCTTGACCACTGTTACCATGTTACTGACCCAGTCTGTTGGTTCTTCCTGTCTCGCTATCCCTCCCACTTGTTCCATCCTGTAGAGTTCGACTATTTTGTCATTTAGAGCAACTGGAACTTTCTTTGGAGCATGCACAACCGGTGAGGCTGTGTTGTCGACTTTTTATGTGGTGTTGCCCTGGAATGCAACTCAAGCCATTGAACAGAGCATCATAGTCCTTCAGAATGCCATCCCCTTTTGTTGTGACTTCATAGACTCTCTTGATCATGCCTAGTTTTGACATGCAGTTCGACCCAGTATTGCTGGAGCATCCTCATCAATGAACCGGAACTCAACCTTGTGTCTTTGGAACAGTGGTTTGAACGGAGAGTCTAAGTGGGGGGGCGGGGCGGGGCTAAGAGTACAACTGTCGCCATCCTACTGTTGTGATTGCAACACATGACCATTGTACATGTTAATGGTCACACCCGTATATGCATATTAAACTAGGCATTGGCTTCGGGCGTTATGCAGCTGTATTGTTTATAAGGGGTGGGGATACCTGCATTCAGTTTAGACTGAAGAAGTCACTTAGTTGAGTGATGAAACATATATGTCAATAAAAGTTGTGTCCGGATGAACTGATTCAACCTTTTTTGACGTCCTTAGCTGGATTATTGAGCATGCATAAATACATTTCGGCGAGGATTGTCTTAAACTTGTGAGTATGGGTGAACGGCGCATAAGATGGCAGACTACAGGAACCACCTCAGATTCAGCCTCAGATGCAGACAGAGCAGGATTACACCTAAGAGACTGCAAATGAAATCTTCTTTCAAGGGCCACCGAGTTAACCAGAGCCTCCAGAAGGCACAGAGCCAGCTGTTGAACGAACGGGTGAGACAAACCAATTTTACTATCGACGCTTTGAAAGCCAAAGAGGAACAGATCCAACAGAGACTTGTGTCGCGTCTAGATGAGACCACTTCCACCGTGTGATTGAGGCTCGTCTAGCTCAACACGAAAAGTCAAAAACCAGGCAGCAAAAGAAGTTAAACCTACTTGCTGCACGCCAGAGACATGGGCAGATGATGGGCGGCGACCTCAACGGCAGACAAAGAGACTGACACCGACATTTCTCGGCAGACAGAATGACGGACGCCAGACACACGCTGGTGATGTGGACAAGTGGGTGAAAAATCTGTCTGACAGACAACTCACCTAGGCAGAGAAAGACATCCTTGGTAAGGGGCTGAATTTTGACGTCAAGCCGAGGCAAATCCCACTAGTGGAACTGATCACAGCCACGGAATCGGCAACTCCAGACGAAAGTTTCAGCCTGCCTCAAGCTCCTCGCCTCAGCAATGCGAAGGCGCCGCCATCCAACATCAGAGGAAGGCACTCCCGACTCTCAGTAAGGAGAATAACAAAATCATCCTTCCAGCGGACGAAGGCAGATGCACTGTTGTATTAAATCGGACAGATTATTGTTATGCTCGCGCAACAGAACCCGACCCGTGTGGCGAAACCCAAGACAGACAGACACAGGATGACTTCAAAATCCAAAAAGGTGGTTTTATTGTGGGAGGGGAATGTATGGTGCGAAAAAAACGTTCTGTTTAGTGAGATGTGTGAATAAACTGTGTGTGGTGTCCCGTGGTTTGCGTGTATAACTATGTGTGAGTGTTTTTAGCCTGTGTGGTGCGGTATGTAAATGACCAGGAGGCGTTGAAATAATGTGCGTGCACCTGGCAAGAAAGTCCAGTCCGTGATCCAAGAGGGGTTGTCCGAGGAAGTCCGGGTCCGAGATCCGGGAGGTCGAGTCCGAAAGGAGGGGTCCAAGTAGGGGGACACGGGGGGAGATCGCAGGAGAGGTCCGGGGAAAAACGTGAAGGTCGCTGGAGACGAGGGGAGCCGTGGAAGTCGCGGAGGGAGAGTATTAGGAGGAAACAGAGACACGAAGATAAGACACGGGAATAAACAGAATGCAAGGAACGCTGGAAAGCTTGTCAGAACTTTACCGCAGGGTTCAGTACGTCGAAGCAAGGAGTGGTGATCTGGGAGACTTCTTGTAGAGGGCTGCTCGATTGCCACAGGTGTGCCTGATGGATGATGGCAAACACCTGGTGCAGTGCAGCTCTCGTCTCCTCAGAGCGCGAGCCGAGCGCTCGGATGTTTCCGGGACGTCCGAGCTGGGGGAGTGGCTTGAACGTGCCGGGGAGGCAGCTCGTGGCGGTGTAACCACAACAGGACCCCCCCTCCTACAGGGGAGACACCGGGCGACCGTCCGATGGCGTTGGGGTGGGCCCGATAGAACTCCTCCAGCAGTGCGGGGTCGGCCAGGTAGGACCGGGGAACCCAGCTGCGGTCCTCGGGCTCATAGCCAACCAAGTCCACCAGGTATTGGTACCTACGCCCCCGGCGACGTACGGCGAGCAGCTGGTCGACATCCCAGACCATGTCACCACCGTCGAGGACCCTGGGGGGTGGAGGAGCTTGGACAGGGGGAGAGAGGGGGCTGGAGGCTTGAGGCGCGAGACATGGAAGACGGGATGGATCTTGAGTGAGGTGGGGAGATGGAGACGCACCGCCGATGGGTTGACGATGCGGTCGATGGTGTAGGGACCGACGTAGCGGGGAGCCAGCTTCCGGTTGAGGGTAGGGAGGGCCAGGTCCTGGGCCAGGAGCCACATCCTCTGGCCAGGTCGATAAGCTGGGGCCGGCACTCTCCACCGGTTGGCGCTGCGCCGGGATCGGCGGTGATGGGCCCTCGTGGACGGGACCGCCACCTCCAACTCCTGATGGGGGAACAGAGGGGGTTGACAGCCAAGGGAACACTCGAAGTGGGACAAACCAGTAGCCGAACTCTCCATGGAGTTGAGCGAGTACTCCACCCAGGGCAGGTACTTGCTCCAAGAGGCGGGGTTGCTGGTGGTAACGCAACGCAAAGCCGCCTCCAGGGCTTGATTGGCCCGCTCTGCCTGCCCATTGGTCTGGGGGTGATACCCGGAGGAGAGCCTGACCGTGTCCCCAATCCCCTTACAGAAGGCCTGCCACACCTTAGAAGTGAACTGGGGACCACGGTCAGAGACAATGTCCAGGGGAATCCCATGGGGTCGGACGACGTGGGAGACGAGAAGATCCGCCGTCTCGGCTGCAGAGGGGAGTTTGGTGAGGGCAACAAAGTGGACGGCCTTGGAAAACCGGTCGACAATGGTCAGAACGGTGTCATTGCCTTGGGACACGGGGAGGCCAGTTACAAAGTCCAAGGCAATGTGGGACCAAGGTCGGCCGGGGACAGGAAGGGGGCGCAGGAGACCTGCAGGAGGGCGATGGAGAGCCTTGCTGCGGGCGCAGGTGGTGCAGGCAGCCACGAACTCTCTGGTGTCTGCCTCCATGGTGGGCCATCAGAAACCCCTGAGGATGAAGGCCGCCGTTCGGTGGACACCGGGGTGGCAGGCAAAACGGCTGGAGTGGCCCCACTCCAGCACCTGGGGCCGGACAGAGGGAGGCACAAGTAGCCGGTTCTGGGGTCCATTGCCTGGGTCGGGCTGGGCGCGCTGGGCCCTTCTCACCACCGATTCGATGGCCCAGGTGACGACACCCACCACCCGGGCCGGGGGAAGGATGGTGTCTGGGGCGTCAGGGGACCCCTCGGGAAACAGAGGGGAGAGGGCGTCTGCCCTGGCGTTCTTGGTGCCCGGGCGGTAAGTGAGGGTGAAGTCGAACCGGCTGAAGAAGAGAGCCCAGCGCGCCTGCCTGGGGTTGAGCCTCTTAGCCGTTCACACGTACGTCAGGTTCCTTTGATCGGACCATACGATGAACGGCTGCCCTGCTCCCTCCAGCCAGTGTCTCCACTCCTCTAGGGTGGTGTGGACAGCCAGCAACTTCCTGTTGCCGATGTCATAGTTCTTCACCGCAGGACTGAAACGCCGGGAGAAGAAGGGGCACGGGTGGATCTTCTGGTCCTCCTCCGACCGCTGGGAGAGGACGGCTCCGATGCCCGTGTCTGATGCGTCCACCTCCACGATGAACTGCCTGGACGGGTCCGGGTGGGCGAGCACCGGAGCCGTTGTGAACAGCCTCTTCAGGGCCGAGAAGGTGGCCTCTGCCTCCGAGGTCCAGGAGAAGGGGCGGAGGGTTGAGGTGAATGCAGTGAGGGGGGCGGCCACACGGCTGAACCCCCTGATGAAGCGCCGGTAGAAGTTTGCAAACCCCAGGAAGCGCTGGAGTTGCGTCCTGTTAGTGGGCCGTGCCCACTCATCCACCGCTCGGGTCTTCCTGGGGTCGGTGCGGACGAGCCCCTTCTCCACGATGTGGCCAAGGAACTCCACAGAGGCGGAGGGGAACACGCACTTCTCGGCTTTCACGAAGAGCCTGTTCTCCAGCAGCCGTTGGAGGACCAGGCGGACATGCTGGTGGTGTTCCTCCTCAGTCCTGGAGAATACGAGGATGTCATCCAGGTATACCACCGCGAACGTGTTCAGCATGTGCCGGAGCACGTCGTTGACCAACGCCTGGAAGACAGCCGGGGCGTTGGTGAGGCCTACGGGCATAACGAGGTACTCGAAATGTCTTAGGTGGGTGTTGAAGGCCATCTTCCATTCATCCCCTTCCTGGATGCTCACCAGGTGGTACGCGCTGGGCACCAGGTGGTACGCGCTGCGCAGGTCTAGCTTGGTGAACACCGTGGCGCGAGTGAGCGGCTCGAACGTGTAACTCATAAGAGGGAGTGGATATTTATTTTTCACCGTCATGTCATTTAACATACGGTAATCTATGCAAGGCCTCAGGCTGCCCTCCTTCTTTGCCACGAAAAAGAAGCCCGCTGCCACCGGGGAAGACGAGGGCCTTATGATTCCTGAGGCCAGGGACTCTGATATAATTGCGCATAGCCTCCTTCTCCGGGACGGAGAGGTTATACAAGCGACCGGTGGGAAGGGCGGCCCCGGGAAAGAGATCTATGGCGCAATCATAGGGACGGTGAGGGGGGAGGGAAAGTGCACTGTCCTTACTAAATACAGGGGCTAAATCGTGATAAATGGGAGGAACACCAGTGAGATCCGTGGGAGGAGGCACGGGTCTGAGGCCGCTGGACGGGGAGTCGGCGGAGTGAAGGCAGTTGGCATGACACGCAACGCTCCAACCCAAAATCCGCCCAGTAGACCAAGAGATGTAGGGATCGTGCCGTTCCAACCACGTTCTTCCTAAAACCAGGGGAGCTGTGGGGGCGTGCAAAACCAGAAAACGCATAGATTCCACGTGATTACCCGAAAGAGTGAGGGAAGCAGTGATGTGTGTGATCTTACCAAGTGAACGACCATCTAGGGCTTGGGCTGTGAGGGGTGTGTCTAGGGGGACGAGTGGAACGCCGGCCTGCCGGGCCAGCGAGATGTCCATCAAGCACTCGTCCGCCCCCGAATCCAGGAGTTCACCAATAGAGAGTGAGTCATTACCCCAGGTGAGAGTGACCGGGAAAAGCTGGTTGTGCTCCTTCTTGGGCTGGGGCTGAGGAAGGGTCGTCAGGCTCACTAGGACACCCCTCGCTAGTGAGCCGGGTCTTTTGGGCGAGTCGGGCAGGCCTTGATGTAGTGGCCCGACCTCCCGCAGTAGAGGCAGAGGTGGACACGCATCCACTGCTCCCTAAACTCCAGCGGGAGCCGTGACCGACCCAACTGCATGGGCTCCTCCTCCGGCCTGGATCCAGAAGCCACCCAGGGTTGCGAGGGGGAGTGTGAGGGTGGAGAGCCCACGGGACGCTGACCCAGGGAAGGCACCGGTAGAACGGACGGGGGTCGATCTATGGGAGGGGCCAGTGCGCGGGGTGCGTTCCTGGCGCCGCTCCCGCAGCCGTTCGTCCATCAAGAGGGCAAAGGTGACGAGCTCGTTGAATGAGGCAGGGCGGTCCCGAACGATGAGATCTTTGATGGGCTCGCTCAGCCCCCTCCTGTACGTGCTCTTGAGCGCAGTGTCATCCCACCCACTGTCTGCCGCGAGTATCCTCACCTCCAAGGAATAATCTGCCACCGACCTGGCTCCCTGCTGGATGGAATGGAGGCGGCCGGCAGCGTCCTGCCCGTCAGCTGGGTGGCCGAACACCAGATTGAACTCGCAGCGGAAGGCACCATAATCCGAGGCAAGCCGCTCGGTATGGCCAACCGCCGCTATGGCCCAGCTGAGGGCTTTGCCGGTGAGGAGGGACATAACAAGGGCTACCTTGGTCTCTCCTGTCCTATACCTGGCTGGCTGGTGTTTGAACAGGAGCTCACACTGACCAAGGAAACCCCTGCACAGCTCGAACTCCCCACCGAAGGCCTTGGGGCAGGGAAGGTTGGGCTTGCACCGGGGGTCCAGTGGGGGTTGACTCGGAGGAGGGGGAACGTCGGGACCAGGAGCGGGGAAACCGAAGGCCGAGCTGGGGGCAGAGACCGGGGCCAGAGCAGGGTGGTCGCTCATCCTGGAGACCGCTGTTGAGAGTGCAGCGATCTGCGCGGAGAGGGCGTCTAACGCGCTCGTCGCGGCCTGGGAGCCGGACTGAAGATCACTGATCTCTCCGGTTACATGGGTGAAGGCAGTAGTAAGCTCTGAGTGTAGTGAGGCAAGTTGGTAGCTGTGACTTCTTACTATTGCCTCTAGGGGGACGGGGCTCTGGGGCATCACAGGGACCGTCTGCTCCTTGGGTTTTCCTGGGTCCATAATGGCTCCGACGTTCAACAGATTATCATGAGAAAGTTAATACAATACTTAGCGACATGAATACTTTTGAGCCCCTGAAGCGAGACTCAGGCAGTGGTTACAAGAAAAATTAAGATTGTCTGAAGCTTTTAGAAATTGACAATATTATTTACATAATTTTGTACCACAAATTATACCCAGGGGAAGCTACACCATGTCTGTCTATATGGGTTACATAAGATTCATGAACAGGATGTGCTATTACAACTTATTGTTTGTATGGTTAACTCAGTAACTTATAACATATCTAAGTCTCTAGCATCTATTATTAACTCGTTGGTAGGCAGTAATCAACATCACATTCAGAACATTATGGATTTTGTGGATAAGGTGAGGGACACCATTATGGAGAGGGATGAAACAATGATCTCTTATGATGTTAAGTCTCTCTTCACGTTCATTCCTGTTGATGAAGCAGTGGAGGTACTCTATGAAATTAAAAAATGACCCCACCCTTAGCAATAGGACTGTTGTGGTTACACCGCCCCGAGCTGCCTCCCCGGCACGTTCAAGCCACTCCCCCAGCTCGGACGTGCCGGAAATATCCGAGCGCTCGGCTCGTGCTCTGAGGAGACGAGCGCTGCACTGCACCAGGTGTTTGCCATCATCCATCAGGCACACCTGTGGCAATCAGGCAGCCTTCTACAAGAAGCCTCCCAGAACACCACTCGGTGCTTCGACGTACTGAGCCCTGCGGTAAAGTTCTGACAAGCCCTCCAGCGGTCCTTGCATTCTGTTTATTCCCCAGTGTCTTATCTTTGTGTCTCTGTTTCCTCCCTAGACTCTCTCTCCGCGACTTCCACGGCTCCCCGCGTCTCCATCGTCCCCAGCGACCTTTACGTTTTCCCCCGGACCTCTCCTGCGGTCTCCCCCCTTGTCCCTCTACCTGGACCCCTCCTTTCGGACTCGACTTCCCGGATCTCGGACTTCCTCGGACAACTCCTCCTGGATCACGGACTGGACTTTCTTGCCAGGTGCATGCACATTATTTCAACACCTCCTGGTCATTTACATACCGCACCACACAGGCTAAAAACACTCACACATAGTTATACACGCAAACCACGGGACACCACACATAGTTTATTCACACATCCCACTAACAGAACGCTTTTCGCACCATACATTCTCCTCCCACAATAAAACCACCTTTTTGGATTTTGAAGTCCTCCTGTGTCTGTGTGCTTTGGGTTTCGCCACACGGGTCGGGTTCTGGTGCGCGAGCATAACAATGGAGTTAATCAACAGAATACTTTTTTTTTGTTTTTTTTTTTTTTACTGGCCGTTTTCATTTTTATGTCAAATATGTATGCTCACACACAGGTAATGCATGATGGTAACTGTACACTGCACCATAAAGGAGGATGTTCCCCTGAATCATATAATTTATAACATTTGATACTGACTGAAAGAATAAGCTCATAATTGGCAAACATATAATTCTATTCCCAGGCGTTTTTTTTTTTTTTTCGTCTATAGAGTTTTTATAACATGCACGATAGCACACAACGCTACCACTGCTGCAAGGTTATCACATATTTTGCAGCACTAGGGGTGTACACCTTGCCAAAAACCAGCATGAAAATTATTCCCCCCAGATGAACATTTGGGGGGAATAAGAATCTGGCCCACGGACTATACCTATCACAGCTACTGTGACATATGCTCAGCCCAAGCATTATGTTAGCTAACCATCCTGAGGCACTTAATAATTTACAGGGGCATTTGATTCACAAGCAAGGGCCTAGCAAGCAAGACCAGGGATGGAAATCCTACTCTGTTGTCATGTTCTGAATCAGCCAATCAGCGGGTTTTACTGGCCTGCCTACCCTTGTGCTAATCCTCGACACTGTACTAAGAGAGAGGATTCTAACTTGCCAAGACTGTGTTAAACAGTCCAGCTAAAAACTCCACTGCCCTCTCTCCTAAACATATCCATGCCTTCACAGGTATGCCATCTGGACACACTACCTTTCCACCCTTCATCCTCTTCATAGCTTCCTTCACTTCCTCCTTGCTAATTCGCCGCACTTCCTGATTCACTATCCCCACATCTTCCTACCTTCTCTCTCATTTTATTCGTTCATCAACTTCGCAAAGTACTCCTTCCACATTCTCAACGCACTCTCCTCGCTTGCCTACCCACACGGCGTCTTCCGTTTGAATCCCCGTCTTACGTCCGGCTTGGTCGGGCATCCCTACAGACACAACTGGCCGTGGCTGCGGGTGGGAAGCCGGATGTGGGTATGTGTCTTGGTCGCTGCACCAGCGCCGCCTCTGCTCAGTGGGAGCGCCTGTTCGGGGGGAGGGAGGGGGCTGGGGGGAATAGCATGATCCACCTCCATGATGCTACATCCCTCTGGCAAGACTCCTCACTGTCAGGTGAAAAGCAGCACCTGGCGGCTGGCGACTCCACATGTGTCGGATGAGACGTGGTAGTTTGCAGCCCTCCCCTGGATCGGTAAAGGGGGTGGAGCAGCGACCGGGGCGGCTCTGAAGAGTGGGGTAATTGTCCGGGTACAATTGGGGGGGGGGGGGAAGAGTTTGTACCCACCACCGATACTCCTGGCCTTACTGCCCTTCCACCTAGTCTCCTCCACACAGTATATCTACATTCCTTCTCTCCATCGTATCAGACAGCTCTCTCCCGTTACCAGTCATAGTGCCGACGTTCAACGTTCCGGAATCAAGACGGGGAGACAAGCAGCAGCAGTGAATAAATAAATACATACATAATTATTATGAAAATGAACTGGTATTCGGGTTTTTTATTTTTTTTATTTTTTTTTAACTTTGAAATGTGGAACAGGACATCCAAAAGGTTCCGGGCCCCTGGCATAATGGTAATAATGGATCATGCCACATGCTGCGTGGCTTGAGATGACAAAGTATTCACTGAATGATTCAACATGCCTCCAGTTCAAATATTTAGTTTCATGGATGGATAAATTGACAGGTGAGAGAAGAGATCTGACTTTTCTTGCCCACACTGCTGGATGTTAACTAAGATTCACATGACCAACAATTAGACACTCTCCACAAGCTACAACACCATCATTAAGTTTGGTGATGACACCACGGTCATTGGCCTGATCACAGACGATGTGATTGCCTACAGAGATGAGGTGAGAGTCGTGACATCGTGGTGCCAGGACAACAACCTCCACCTCTACATCAGCAAAACTAAGGCACTAATAGTGGGCTACAGAAAGTTCTGCGGGAGGAGACACATCCCAATTTACACCAGCGGGTCAGCAATGCAGAGAGTCAGCAGTTTCAGTTTCTTCAGGGTGAATGTCAGTAAGGACCTGACCTGGTCACACCACACCGGCATCTCCGCCAAGGTGGCGAAACGAAAGCTCTTTTTCCTTCGCAGGCTGAGGAAGTTCTGTATGGACCCCAGCATACCCTGCAACTTCTACAGATGCACCATCGAGAGTATCATGGCTGGCTGAATCACTGCCTGATATGGTAGCTGCACCGCCCTTGAACGTAGTGTTTTTTAGAGGGTGGTGAAAACAGTGCAGTACATCACCAGGACTGTGCAACCAGCTATGCCAGACCTCTACACCCAGTGGTGCAGGAAGAAAGCCCAGCGGATAGTCGGAGACCGCAGCCACACCAGCCACAAACTATTCACTCTATTACAGTCTGGCAGGCTTAAAGACAGTTGTTTCCCACAAGCCACAAGACTCTTGAAAACACAGATAATGGATCCCTGAGTGCACACATGTTCGCGCACGCGCACGCGCGCACACACTGCACTCTGTCTTTGCCCCCCCTCTCTCAATTGAATTCAACTCTACTCAATTCAACAGGGCTTTATTAGCATGGCCAAATTCTGTTACATAGTATTGCCAAAGCACAGGGTGGTACAAAACAGTACAGTACAATATATAACATACAAAAAAGAAAAAGAAAAAAAGTTGATCTGTTGTTAAAAACAGACAAACACTCAAACAATCAACCAACCAATTTAACAATATTTAGGAGTGCAACGTTAATTGAACTTGAAGGACAGAGAAGAGAAGAACAAAAAATAGAGAGTAAAGGAAGAAATCTGTGTGTGTGTGTGTGTGTGCGTGTGTGTGTGTAGATGGGCATGTGTGAGTCGGTGTGTGGATGGGGGCTCACTCACTGTCCCTCAGATTGTGACATGCAACAATATATGTAGCTGCTGTGTTGCAGTTTGTCTTCTCCTCTCCCAGTAGGATGGCTAGTTTGTCTTCTCCTCTCCCAGTAGGATGGCTAGTTTGTCTCCTCTCCCAATATAATGGCTAGTTTGTCCTCTCCTCTCCCAGTAGGATGGCTAGTTTGTCTCCTCTCCCAGTAGGATGGCTAGTTTGTCTGCTCTCCCAATATAATGGCTAGTTTGTCCTCTCCTCTCCCAGTAGGATGGCTAGTCTGTCTTCTCCTCCCCCATTAGGATGGCTACTTTGCTGATGTCAGGGAGGCTTCTGAAGTTTGAGTGGATCTGTTAAATGTTTGGGTAGTAATGATTCCTAATGTGGTTATACTCAGGACAGCTGATGGTGAAGTGCAGCTCTGTCTCCACCTCTCCCATGTCGCAGTGTGGGCACAGCCTCCCTTCTGTCGGCAGGCATGTTTGTCTGTGTCGGCCTTTTTCTTTCCTCTCTCTCTCCAAATGGACCAGACTGGACTAACAGGACCTTTTCTGGTCTCAAGTCTGACTACCAAAATTGACCTTTACATGTTAGATGGAAAGTCTTGCACAAGTGTTGTGTTGTAGCCATGAACAAGAAAATGCTGAGTGAGAGAAATAACACTGTATGGAGAACAAGGCTAAAAGTGTCAGATGATTGTAGGCCAGTGTTTAAAGGTACTATATAAAGCCCCACTGAACAAAAGGTCAGGTGACATGCAGTGGAGGGTCCTACAGGGAGCGCTGGCAGTTAATAGTTTCATTTCTAAGATCATTCCAATTGTTTCTGTTAAGTGTCCTTTCTGTCAGTCGCCAGAGACATTTGTTTTATTGTTAAATGGAACTTAAAAGACTTCAGGTGCTTTTCGAAACTTTACAAATCATACTCTCACATTGTAGTGAAAAATGGAATGAAACTGTTTTATCTTTGGTGCTGGGTACAAGACAAAAGATGCAGAAAAGTGGCAACCTTTACATTTTGTAGTGGGCCAAGGAAAGTTTTCGATCTATAAAAGTAAGAAAAGTCGAATTAATAATGGTTCAGAGGAAGATTTACTTCTTATGTTCATTGCAAGTATTCTGTCCTCGCAATTGCGTCTGAGCAAGGCTAGACAGATAGCTAACAAAAAGAATCCTCAATAAACCCGTCTTCAACAGAGCGTGGCTTTACTGGTTTCAACATTGTAAAACTGAAAATACAGACAAAGGGGTATAGATTACCAAACACATACAACTTACATGAATTTGCTTTTTAGCATGAAATATAACATGTCACAATTAACAATAACATTCATTTCTTTAGAGTTATCCAGATATAGACAGCCAAACAATAAAACTAACATAAAAACTTAGCAAACATGAGAACGTGTGTCAATTAGTCAGATGTTAGCTAGGGAGCTGTCAGCTTGGATGAGCTTCTGAGTTAGCTAAAATAGATTAGCTAGCAACGTCAAGACAACAAGACACGTCTTCTAGTAATATGTAGCTTGACTTACAAAATTAAGTTTCAGATCTAACATGTAAGCGCTGATACTCACAGACATATCTACTCCAAGGTTCAAACGATGAAAAACAGACCGCATTTCACACACACACTGTTTGCTGCTTCACAACGAGCCAAACAGAAGATAAACAAAACGAACTTGGTTCGTAGAATTACCAGTAACTAAAACAACCAATAGAGGGCAGCACTGTAACACCTAACGTCATAACAAAGCATGGGCAGTTCTGTCGTCTTGCGAGAGCGGGAATGAATCTTGTTTTAAGTTGAGTTTTTTGTGTGCAGCATCTCTCACCTGGAAGAGAATCAATTTAACATACAAAAGAGCATGTATTCAGTACAGTAATGTAACGCCTAGCTGGGGTCAGAACAGCAAGGGTGAAGGTGAGTGTGGATTTCAGTTTCTTTACCCTAATGAACAATTTAGATGACTTTATTGTGCAGTTGTGTTTCACTACAGCCGTTTGCTCAGCCGATTCCTCCGTCTGAGGGGCAATTGGTTTTTAATTATTTTTTTGCATAATAATTTTAACCCTTTGCGAGTATGTGACTTGAGCCAATTAAAAAAAAAAGAAGAAAACATTTTTTTAGATGTTTTAATGTAAAGGAGTTGTTTATGTTTGATGTTGTAAAATGAATATGTCACTGTTGAGTTTATGTTTCATGTAAAATAAAAAGTTGTCAAAATTCAATTTAATTCTCTCTCGCGCGCGTGCTCTCTCTCTCTCTCTCTCTCGCTCGCTCTCTCTCTCACACAATCCGCGCTCCTCACTTCATACTGCATTGTTTGTTTTCTGTTTTTTTTTGCTGTACATGCCTGGAGATTTCAATGCCAGAGTGGCATGAAATTTCAACTTGTGGGGAGGCATAATTGGAAAGGAAGGAGTTGGAAACACAAACTCCAATGGCACCCTGCTGCTAATAACATGCTCAGAACACAGCCTAATCATCATCAGCACACCCTCCCGCCAGAAGAACAAATTTACAAACAAACTGGAGGCACCCGCGTTCTAACATTTGTCACCTCATTGACTACATCACCGTCTGTCAAAGAGACTGACGTGAGGTATTTAACACCAGAGTAATGATCAGTGCAGATGACTGATGAACCAACCACGGCCTTATCCACTCCATCCTGTCTGTCCAACTTCACCAGAAAAGAAGGATGCAGAAAAAGTACACCCATCCAAAGCTCAACCTCGAAAGACTAACTGATACCTCCTCTCATCAACAGTTCAAGGCCATGCTCAGTACATCAATGTCCAAGCAGTACCCAGATGATATTGAAAGCCACTGGCATATGCTCAGGACTGCAATCACTAGCCCCTGTAAAACCACTCTTGGACACAAAATGAAGAACCACCATGATTGGTTTCATGAGAATGACCTGGAATTCCAACAGTTAATCAACATCAAGAGGCAACCCATTACCAGAATAACGTCAACTGCCAAATTAAACGAGCTGCCCATACAAGAGCAAAGTCAGCTGTCCAAAGCCGGGTCAGGGAATTGAAGAACCAGTGGTTGGCAAAGAATGCCCTTGAGATCCAGAACCTTGCAGATACTGGAGATACCAGAGGCTTCTTCAATGCTACTAAAGCAATATATGGTCCTAGCCACCGCCATCTAACCCCCCCCCCCCCTTCGCTCCAAAGATGGGCACACAGCACACAGACAACGAGTCAATCAAAGTGAGGTGGAAAGAGCAATACCAGGACTTTTTATATCTGATCCATTCAATGCAGCAGCACCTGCTAATTTCAGCTATGCTGAAGAGGACCAGTAAGTTCAGACTGGTAAAGAGAGAGAGCTGGTTGATATGATGGAAATAAGAAAGGTAGGTATACTGTGTGTGCAAGACACTAGGTGGAAGGGGAGTAAGGACAGAAGCATCAGTCGGAGGTGGGTTCAAACTCTTCCACCATGGTGTGAATGGGATGAAAAATGGAGTAGGGGTAATTCTGAAGGAAGAGTAAGTCAAGAGTTTGTTGGAGGTGAACAGGGTGTAGGACAGAGTAATGAGCATGAAGCTGGAAATCAAAAGTGTATTGATGAATGTTGTCAGCGCATATGCTCCACAAGTTGGGTGTGAGACAGACGGATTCTGGAGTGAGTTGAATGAAGTGGTGAAGAGTGAACCAAAGGGGGAGAAAGTGGTGATTGGAGCTGACTTCAGTGGGCATGTCGGTGAAGGGAACAGAGGTGATGAGTAGGTGATGGGTAAGGATAGTGTCAAGGAGAGAAATGTGGAAGGACCGATGGTGGTAGATTTTGCAAAAAGGATGGAAATGGCTGTGGTGAATACATATTTCAAGAAGAAGGGGGAACATAGGGTGACGTAAGAGTGGAGGAAAGTGCACACAGGTGGACTATAACTTATGTAGAAAGTGCGACTGCAAGGTGGTGACAGGGGAAAACATAGTAGCCAGGTTCGGACGGCGGTATGGAGGATGACTTTGGAAACTAAGAAGAGGAAGAGAGTGAACGCAGAGCCAAATTGTATCTGGCCAGTTACCCCGCAGTTTTGAGCCGCCCCGACTGGGGGGGGCACCCCGACCGACCAGAGGAGGCGCTAGTGCAGCGATCAGGATATATACCGACATCCTACTACCCACCCGCAGACACGACCAAGTGTGTCTATAGGGACAACCGACCAAGTCGGAGGTAACACGGGGATTCGACCCTGTGATCCCGTGTTACTAGGCAACAGAATAGACCGATACGCTACCCGTAGTAGTAGTGAAGAGGACCAGCTCATCGAGATGACATCTGACTCCACCCTGAGGATGAGCTTCACAGCTCAGACACTGAGTGAACTGGAGAAGGAGTGTCCATTCATAGGACAGAGGGTTGTGGGCATTCTGCTTCCCTTCGCTGAATCCTATCTCTGTGAGATGGGCTTTTCTGCTATTGCCTCACTTAAAACAAAGTACAGTTCTAGGCTCAACATTGAGCAGGACTAGAGAGTAGCAGTATCAAGCCTACAACCCCGTTTTGAAAAGATGTGAAGTGCAAAACAGGTCCATTGCAGCCACTAATGCGGTTAAGGTTGTTTTTTTTTTTTATTTGTGCCTACAACCACCCTCCACGTTGAACGTTGACGTTAAAGGGGTACCTAGAGAGTTGAACAGTGACGAATAGGTCGTCCTCAGCAAGCGTCCATATGTAACGACTTGGGAGTGGGGATGTGTAGAAGGATTACACTGCAGATTGGCGTGCAGCAGTTGGATAATGTGATATTTGTTATGCTCGCGCACCAGAACCTGACCCGTGTGGCGAAACCCAAGACAGACAGACACGAGATGACTTCTAAGTCTACAAAGGGGGGTTTTATTGTGGGAGGGAAATGTATGGTGAAAAAAGGCGTTCTGTTAGTGGGATGTGTGAATAAACTATGTGTGGTGTCCCGTGGTTTGCGTGTATAACCATGTGTGAGTGTTTTTAGCCAATGTGTGGTGCGGTATGTAAATGACCATGAGGTGTTGAAGAAATGTGCGTGCACCTGGCGAGAAAGTCCAGTCCGTGATCCAAGAGGGGTTGTCCGAGAAAGTCCAGGTCCGAGATCCGGGAAGTCGAGTCCGAAAGGAGGGGTCCAGGTAGAGGGACAAGGGGGGAGATCGCAGGAGAGGTCCGGGGAGAAACGTGAAGGTCGCTGGGGACGATGGAGACGCGGGGAGCCGTGGAAATCGCGGAGGGAGAGTCTTGGGAGGAAACAGAGACACGAAGATAAGACACTGGGGAATAAACAGAAAGCAAGGAACGCTGGAGGGCTTGTCAGAACTTTACCGCAGGGTTCAGTACGTCGAAGCACTGAGAGACGTTCTGGGAGGCTTCTTGTAGAAGGCTGCCTGATTGCCACAGGTGTGCCTGATGGATGATGGCAAACACCTGGTGCAGTGCAGCGCTCGTCTCAGAGCGCGAGCCGAGCGCTCGGATGTTTCCGGCACGTCCGAGCTGGGGGAGTGGCTTGAACGTGCCGGGGAGGCAGCTCGGGGCGGTGTAACCACAACAATATTGTTTAATACTGGATCAATTTAAACGATTCTGCTACCCAACGCTTGATTTGACTTAAACATTTAAGTAAAAAATGGCGGAATTTTCCTTATGAATAGATGGACAAATCATTATGTCATTTACGTTTTGGTTTTAATTAAGTGGCATCCAGATAAGGCTTCTCAGTCCAGAGTAGAAGACAAATGAGGTAAAAGCAAACAAACAGAGGGCTATACAAAATGAGAGAAAAATAAGACACTTGGATACATGGATTACATGGGTTTAAGCTAAGGCGTATGTTTTGTATTTATAAATATCACATTTCAATTTATCTGCTATTAACCTATTAACTGTTAAAGTTAACAATTGTTTTTTCTCTTTTTTCATGGAAGTTGGTCTTAAAAGACACAAGAAAGATAGGTGAATGGAAGAGAGAGGGGGCAGAAGGTAGGAAGAGAAAAGAACAAAAGGAGGGGCAGAGAGAATAGCAAGTGTCATACATCAGTTTAATGAGAATGACAATGACAGAAATAACAAGGGAGCTACTTCTCCCCTCAGATCAATAGCTTGCTTCTTTATGACACTCTAAATAATGCAATAACTGCACCCTGGCACTTATTTCCGTGAATGATGTGACTAGCACTGCCCTCGCATCGTGTTTACAGTGTCATTTGAGGAGTGAGATTTCTCAATATGCATGTCAGGACCATGCGCTAACTGTCTGTTGTGTTGGGGCCGCTCAAACCAGGGTTGATGATGGGAGGCCTATTCTCATCAAGGAATAACAGACAGTTAAAGACAAGTACACAGAAGGTTGACTCAGTTCCTCTGTACACAATGTTTAGTGGGAGAAACGTTCCATCACTTATCTAAGTGACTTCGTCAGTCTCAACTGACTGCAGGTATCCCCACCAGCGGCGGCTGGTGATAAACTTTTTTTTTGGGGGGGGCACAATTTACCTTGGCGCAGCACACCTGACAGCTGCTTTAATGTCCACACAGACAAAGAGTTATTAAGAAGGACAATGTAGCCTATAGATTTTATCAGGGTTTGTAGATGGTGGATGATTGACAGTCAAGACGAGGCGTCGTGGTGGGTATGAACATGATTGACAGCCACGAGAATTGTCCAATCACATTAGATCAAAAACCATTAAAACAATATCAATTCGCTGCCAATAAAAGTAGGAGTGCCTGGGGTGCGCAGACCTGCGCCCTATGGGAAATCTCAAGAAACCAATTAGACAGCAGCCTCAGGTCACCTGCTCGTCAAAAGTTTGAGGACATGTCGTTTGGCCGGCGCCCCTCACCTAGGAAGCGTATGGATTCAGACAGAAATCCACCAAATACCATTTGGAAACAATATTCAATGGCTGCTAACAGGCACTCACAGACTGAAAAACACTTTTATTTCATAATTATTTGTATTCATTCATTCATCTTCAGACGTTTCTCCGGGGTAGGGTCGCGGTGGCAGCAAGCTAAGTAGGGCACTCCAGACGTCTGGGTGATCCCAAGGCGTTCCCAGGTCATATTGAACATATAGTCCCTCCAGCGAGTTGCAATTGGCCGTGCCCGGTAAACCACCAAAGGAAGGCGCCAAGGAGGTATCCTAATCAGATGCCCGAACCACCTCAACTTTCGACGCGAAGGAGCAGCAGCTCTACTCCGAGCTCATTCCGGATGTCCGAGCTCCTCATCCTATCGCTAAGGCTGAGCCCAGACACCCTACGGAGGAAACTCATTTCAGTCGCTTGTATCCGCGATCTCACCCTTTCGGTCACTACCCAAAGCTCATGACCATAGGTGAGGGTTGGAACGAAGATTGACTGGTAAATTGAGAGCTTTGTTTTCCGGCTCAGCTCCCTCTTCACCACAATGGTCCGGTACATCGTCCGCATTACTGCGGATGCTGCATCATCCGCCTGTCAATCTCCCGCTCCATGCTACCCTCACTCGTGAACAAGACCCCGAGATACCTGAACTCCTTCACTTTAGGCAACAACTCATCCCCATCCCGGAGGGAGCAATCCACAATTTTCCTGTATAACCATGGCCTTAGACTTGGAGGTGCTGATTCTCATCCCAGCCATTTCACCCTCAGCTGCAAACCACCCCAGTGCGCGCTGGAGGTCGAGTTCTGTTGAAGCCAACAAAACCACATCATCTGCGAAGAGCCGAGATGCAATTCTGAGGTTCCCAAAACGGACACGCTCCTCACCTTGGCTGCGCCTTGAGATCCTGACCATGAATATCACAAACAGAATCGGAGTCAAGGGACAACCTTGGCGGAGTCCAACACCCACCGAACACGTGTTTGACTTTATGCCGAGAATGCGGACACAGCTCTCACTTTGCAAGGACCGGAAGGCTTATAGCAACTGCCCCAGTACCCCATGCTCCCACAGTACCCCCCACAGTGTGCCCCGAGGTATACGGTCGTAAGCCTTCTCTAAGTCCACAAAACACTTGTAGACTGGTTGGTCAAATTCCCATGCCCCCCTCAGCACTTCCGCAAGGGTAAAGAGTTGGTCCGTTGTTCCACGGCCAGGACGGAATCCGCATTGTTCCTCCTGGATCCGAGGTTCAACAATTTTTATTATACAACTAAATTATATTTGACATGTTTAAGTAGATTTTCATCTCTTGATATTTGAAGGGGGCGGCGCACCAGCGCCCTGTACTGGCCAGCCGCCACTGAGCCCCACCCTTATAAGCAATACAGTTGCAAAACGACCGAAACCGGCTCAGTTGCTTCACAACCAAAACCAGCGGTCCGTTTCATATGCAAATTGCCCTGACCACTAATCAGAATTGCAATGGCCATGTGTACTATTCACAGAAGATTTGGGAAGATCTAACTCTCATCATCCACTGGAGCATAAACTATGAGTCATCAGGACGCTGTACTACCGAGCTGACAACGTGCCTACCGACACAGCGGCCGGCGAAGGGGAGAAATCCCACATTAAAAAGCTATTTTAACTCTAATTATTGGTCACAATGATTTGCATATCAAAGGTTGGGGATACCTGCAGTCAGCTGAGACTGAAGAGGTCATTTAGATGAGTGATGAAAAGTCTCTCTCAATAAACGTTGAGTCCAGATGAAGTGATCCAGACTTCTGAGATTTCCTTACCTGGGTTACTGAGCCTGCATCAAGATATTATACCTCCATCTATACATCATCCAAACCGCTCATCCTGCTCTCAGGGTCGCGGAGATGCTGGAGTCTATCCCAGCAGTCATTGGGCTGCAGGCGGGGAGACACCCTGGACAGGCCGCCAGGCCGCCACCACACACACACACACACACACACACACACACACACACACTAGAGACAATTTAGTACGGCCAATTCACATGACCCGTCTTTGGACTGTGGTAGGAAACTGTAGCACCTGTAGGAAACCCACGCAGACACGGGGAGAACGTGCAAACTCCCCACAGAGGAAGAGCCCGTTGGACTACCCGGGGCTCAGTACCTTGTTGCTGTGAGGCAACCGTGCTAACCACTGCTCCACCATGCCGCCCATCAAGATATTAAAGACAAGTAATTTCTAGAGATTAGGTTGTGCCACTAGCGCTAACTGGGCTGTCCTACCAGGTCTGATTTTGTAGTCTCAAAAGCTCAGAGACCACGCAGAATAAAAGCCTTGTCTTCACTACTAATGACACACCACGGAATGCCAAGTTCTACTTTTACAAATCAGAGAGGGTTATGTGTTTGTTTAGAGTTCATTCCGATGAGGCCCTGAGAGTGACACGTTTGAAAGGCTCCGTATCTGGTTCTCCTTAAAGGCTCACGGGATGGCTGCATCACATCGTCATCAGTTCCATAACCTATGGAGGTCGTAGGAGCACAGCTGATGCTTCAACAAGTCTCTTCCACCGTTGCCTATCCACCGCAGCTTTCCCCGCTTCCACTACGCTCATCTGTAGCCATTCTCCGATGTTGTTTAGCCAGGTTTTTCTCGGTCTCCCTCTCTTTCTAGTCCCTTTTAAAATACATTTTAAAATATTTGTAATATATTCTGTGCGTCTTTCAGTACCATGGAGGTGTGCAGGGCGGCGAGGAGAGAAACGCAATTTATTTCAGTAACGAGTGCAGTGCCCATTAGGGTGTAATCGCCCCTCCGACCGCAAAGTGGGTTCAACGGCGGCGTGGCGCTGTTCGTCCTGTCGCCACAGGACAGACAGACAGAGATTCCTTCCATTTTACTGAGATAATAGAAGCACACTTTATTGTTGTTAGAAAATATGTTCAAAGACCATTATACTGTGTGGAATAATTACAAAAAATACTTTTTTCTGTGTAATAAAGGCAAGAAGGAAATTCGAGTCCTTTAGAAGAAGAAGAAAGTCACTTTGACATGTTTTAATTGCAAAAAAAATACACATACAGGAATCAACATAATAGCAATGTACATACAACTTCAAACAGAAAACAGAAACTCACAATGAACAAAACAGACTCCCCATTTAAAATAACAATGAAAAAAATACATAAAGTGAATAAAAAAGAAAACTTTTACTTTAAGTTTAGCCATTTACTTACGCTTATTTATTTATGTTATTATTTTCTATATTAAAGCAACCTATAATACCATAGCCAACATTTCTCTTCATTTAAGTATTGGCTACGGGTTTCAAGCTTTATTATCGTTATGCTGGCTAAAGCCTTAGTTTAACCTCTAAGTGTTCCTCTGGATTAAGAAGGTTGTTTATCGCTACCTCGTTTTAGGAGATCTACTTTTAGAATTTTTTTTTAAGTTAGTACTGTTGTACTTGTTCATTTTCATTATATAGTGTTATGGATTTTGAGTTTAGTTCTTTGAATATTATCTACTTAAATGTCAGAGGTATTCGTGATTCAACCAAAAGAAAAGCTATATTTCTGTTCCGTAAAGAGGAGTGATGCAGATCTAATTCTACTTCAAGAAACACATTCCAGTGAAGCAGATTCTAAATTCTGGAAGACACAATGGGGTAATCTATTTTAGCCATGGTACAAATCATTCAGCAGGAATCTCAATCCTTCTACATAAATGTAATGGGGGTTGTTTTAGAAGCAGTAACATCAAATGGTGGCAGATGGATCTTTCTTGCAATTAAGCAGGATAATAGTATATTTATTATTTGCGATTTGTATGGTTACAACTCTCACACGTATAACAGGGCCTTACTTGGTCAGATAGCTTGCAAAAATGAAGGAACTTCAGGCAAAATACCAGAGTTCATATTAAATGTGTTGTGATTTTAATGAGTCCCCTGATAAGGCAGTTTTTTTATCCTGTTCAGAACTTTCTCTGACTGTCTCACGGCGATTTCTTAATCCAATCAAACAAGATTTTACTTGATCTAATAGACGTTTAACATATAAATCTATGATTGATTTATGTTTCGTTTCTACATTGGCTGTTAGGGTTTGTGGAAGACCCCAAGCGCACGACACCAGACAGAGATGGGGTTAGCCGAAAACTGGCATACTTTATTCCTTACGCGTACAAATAGTCAAACATCGGAAGGCAATGAGCGACAAGAAAAACGGAAAGTCCAAGGGGAAAAACTCGCGGGTAATCCAAAACGGGAACACGGAAGGATACTTCCACG
Organism: Lampris incognitus; assembly: GCF_029633865.1. Classification (NCBI taxonomy): domain Eukaryota; kingdom Metazoa; phylum Chordata; class Actinopteri; order Lampriformes; family Lampridae; genus Lampris; species Lampris incognitus. The sequence goes on from NC_079219.1 coordinate 41,187,285, forward strand.
GGGAAACTTTGCAAGGGAAAAACATAACCCAAGGGCTGGGTTGAGTTCGGAGAGAAAAGGATCATGAGGGAAGAGCAGCCGCTACTGCGAGGAGGTTACAACACGAACTGACAACGGGCGCGTGGGAGGCCCAGCCCTGACGGCTAAGCCCGGCCCTGACGAGCTGATTGGCTGCCGGCGCGGGGTGGGCGGGCCACGGCGCAGGGTGGGGTGGGCGAGCCGTAACAGTACCCCCCTCTCCACGGGAGCCACCAAGCGACTTGCCCGGCTTGTCGGGATGGGAATGATGGAACTCATAGTCCATGGGCCAGACGATATTTCGGTACACTCAAGGTGGCAAAACTTACTTATAATTTTTGAAAGGATCCATGTCTGTAGATGATATTTTGGTATGATAACCATTCCTGAGTGGCAGCTGTATCACAGTTATCAGCTCATGAAGTTAACCACCCGCTAAACTAAATTGCATTTTAGACGCTGGTGCATATCCTGGTTTAGCTTCATGGTCAGGACATTTTTCAATGTTCTATAATATTGTCTTTGGTATCATTTTAAAGGGGACCTTCTTAGCTTTCATTCAAGCCCTGTTGTGGATATTTCTCACAAATATAGAGGTCACTTGAGCTCTTCAACCCGTCAATAACACACATCTTTCTGCAATTTTCGCCTAAACTATATACTTTCCTTTAGCCCTGTGGCATCTAGGAATATCAGGGACACAAAACACAAAAACTGGAATACTCACAGGACTGTAAAGATTCAGAAAATGTATAATATACCCATACTATTTCATTGTGTGAGGTGATTGTGAGCCTTAAATGAGAACTAGACCAAAGCCAGTTAGGTCACAAATTGGTCTCTATACATTTGTTTAAATACACAATCAAAATACATGATAAAAAGGAATACCATAGTGAGGTAATGAACTATTTTAATATTTTAAACAACATTGACATTTACATATACTTAATCAATGATACATGTAATCCCATATCATTAGTGGGTATATGTAATGGTAATGGGTAGGGTAATGGGTATATGTGAATATGGTTACATTATTGTTATCAAGCTCTGGGTAACCAAGTCCAGAATCAACATCCTGTGCATCAATAGACTACTACCACAGTAATACCATCTGAATCATCATACTGTCATTCATCAAACTGCTCGTTTCTCTCATCATCTGACTCCCCAAGTTCAAAGTCCAGTTCTGGACCATCCTGCTGTTTTTGGTTACTGCAGGTCTGTAACCTGCACATGTCTGTGCATGGAAGTCCATTTGACAGGCACATGCAGCTTGGCATTTTGCATGAATGCACACACTTGCATGTTAGCATTTCCAAGACCACATCTGGTGCAGGTGGGGAGCGCATCCAGTAAATGGCCAGCTTGCCTTCATCGTCTGTCCATCCATACTCAGTAGGGCTTGGCACCACAGGGTTAGCCTGCAGACAGCACTTCCATATTGCTGCCTGATAGTTGGCTCGTTGAACATGCATAAAGAGACAGTCTCTACATGGTGGCAGCTGGCTTGACTCAACCTCTCCCCTTTTGGTGCAGAAGAGCTGGTAACGCAGTTTGTTCACCTCAGCAGTGCTGCTATTAGCAACATACATCTGACAGGTGAACTGCTCAATTTTCTGGAACAGCTCATCACTCACATTCCATGTCTGTCCCAGTTGACTAAAAGTCTCTTGGCAGGAAGTGTGCTTTCTCACTATCTTCAGGGCATTCAGCTTCCCTCGACCAGCGAATGCACTGACAGTGTCGCAGCCTGTGAAGGCATGTAAGCCAATTAGGCTGTCACAGATGCTGTCTCCTAGTGAACTTGCCAGTTTGGTGATGTCGACAAACCGTGTGCGGTTCTGAGTCCCACACTTCTGGTAGATGGGACAGGTGATGTCCTTCTGGAAGCCAAGACAAAGCACCATGACATCAGTGTCCTCAGCTGTGATGATAACTGACTTTGAGCCCGCATTTGCTGCATGCAATACATGCAGGAGCAGACGGGTGTCAGCTTCTTCATGTGTGGAGTGCAGTTCTGCTGCTTCCTCACACCCATCTTCTGTCAACTTGTAGCAGGTTTCCTCACAGGTCATGTACAACACCTTGCCATGCAGCATAGCTCTGTATCGTGGGAGTTTCCACTCTTCCACCAGAAACTTGATGAGACTGGTCAAGTTGGAGGAACTGCACAGAAATTTTCTCCACTGCTGGACGTGGTGTCCCCCTGCAAGATTCTTGTACTGGAGAGTGATGTCTCCACCCCGGTTCAGTCGTTCAGCATCTTTGATCGAAGTCTGGTGATAGACATCAAAAACAACATCAAGCCTCCCACTCTGTGCTCCCTCATGGAGGACCTGGGTCAAGGCTGACTCTGCCACCTGTGCAAAGGTTTTGTTGTTGCCATTCATTTTTTGAACCAGGCTCATCCCATCAATGATGGAAGTAGATGGGATTGTGATGTCTTCTGCAGGAGATACATTCTTTTCAAGCTCTCTGGCACGTGCAGCCTTGTTTGTTTTTCGTAAGGACCCATCAGCATTTGCCAGTGCCCATGGTAGTGGGCCCAATGGGTAGGCAAGGACATCCTTCAGATTCACCTTCCTGCTTTCAGCCACCAGGATCATGTGACTGAAAAGGTTTCTATCTGCCTTCAGAACCACATCCTGTGCTTTCTTTCCATGAGCTTGGTTTGTGCTGACATTGGAGAATGTTTTCAGACTTTGCTTGGTCATCTTGTCGTGGAATTTCACAGGTGGTGGGTCTGCATCTAACCTTGTTTGCTGGAATGCTTGGTAGGTATCTTCTCCTTTCTCAAGAGCTCTCAAGCGATCTATGGTCACATCAGGTGGAGCCATGTTGCCAGTGGAGAGGCTAACCAAATCAATCTCATCAGGGGACATAGGATTGAGCCAGTTATTCTCCATAAGGTCCATGAGAGACTGGACATCTGCTTCATCTCTCTTGATCCTTGGACTCTGTAGATCTGGATGAGACCATTTACACCTGCCTTGACCTGTCAGGTCTCTCAGCTGTCTGAGGTACATGCTTCTATACTCAGCTGTGAGATAATATTTGGTCACAGCTCCTGGCTTCAAGCTGAATCCCTTTGTCCCTCCAGCTGTTTGGGTGTCTTTGTTCACCGTTTCTTCTACAGCTTGGTCAACAGGGATTCGGCCAAAGGGATTGGTGGAGCCCAGTTGGACTGAGAAGCCTCCTTCCATGAATTCTGTGTACACATCTGGGTGTGTGATGGGCAGGTCAGACATCTGGGCGTAGTAGTAGGGGAGGTAGCGTGCATAATTCATCCTGTCATAAGCAAAGCACCATGGGATCATTGCTCGAATGCTAGCCAAGTGTAGCATCCAGTCTCCCTCTCTGGATGCTCGGATGAGCCCCAACAAGATTTCAACCATGTCCAAATAGGACATCCAGAAGTTCGAGAGGCTGCCGTTTCCACCTCTAAGGAACTCACGGTAGACTTCAAATAGATCCATGATGCATGTACAAGAGCTGTTCTCGAGGACCTCCTTCAAAGCATGTTGTGAGACTTCTTTCCCAAGGCTGTCAATGGTCTTCAGTGTCTCATTCAGGTGAACCATGTCATTCCTGTGAGTTTCTTCCAACCAGGACAGGAAACCATTCAAGGTCAGTCGCATGAGAGCCTCATACAGGAGCTTGTGTAGTCGCACTGCCCTGTTGTACTTGCGGCCATCCATAACACCAGCAGTTGAACCTTCTGCAATCATGCCAGACTCAATGCAGAGGTCTTTGAGTCCAGCATCTTGGAAACGCTTTCCTATTATTGCCAGCAGTGTGCAGATGGTGTGGAATACCCCAAGCCTAATGATGATATCATGGAACTTGTCATGGTGTTTCCATGTGATCTCGACAGCCTTCGCATACAGGGCTTGGTCAAAGACACAGACAATCTTCCTCAGGCCTAAGCACTGCATGATGCTCAGTGACTGGTTAAGCACCTCGTTGACAGTAGACATTTGTGTCGCTGGAGCATTGATGGTAGACAGATAGCCTATATATTGTCGGGGATGACCGTCATCTCTCCTCGAGTCAGGATGTTGAAGCCTGTCCAGCTGCTGACTGACTGTTCTTCTTGTTGTGACATGCGTGCTAGGATCCAAAGAAGGTTTTTTCTCTCTAGCAAGCTTAGTATTGGCTGCAGTATCGGCATCTGACTTTTTGCTTTGTGGTGGCCCTACCCGTTGTCCAGCATTGTAAGTTGGTAACATTGGTGGGGGTCCATCAATGCTTCTCTTCTTTGTTTTGGGAACAGTGGGCATGGGTTGGGCAGGAAGTGGGTTGACTGGCTTTGCTTGCACAACAATCCCATTGACTCTGTGAGATGTTCCCTCACCACTGACAGTTTCTTCAAGACGGTCGATATTGTCCCAGGCTAAAGTTGTGAATATGCCAGGATGGATGTTAGCTGGAAGGGCAATGCCACTCCCTGATGATGAGAGTTTCTGGAGACACAGGGCAGTGTTGATCTCTTCCATCTGTGAATAGGACACACTGTGACCAAGTCGGTTGAGGATGTTTATCAACTCTACATTTCCTGTCAACAACTTGACACTGAATGGCAGAACAATGTGCTTGGAAGGCTTGGTATTTCCACATGTCACTGCATATACTATGTCATGGCCAAATGACTGCAGAAGGCACTGCACTCTCTGGGATGCATGATCAGGATCATTTGAGCCTGTGAGTAGAGAGTACAGGAAGATAATGAGCGACTCTGGAATGGTAGGACATTCTGCTTCTGGTTTGACTTCAGGCGGCCAGGTTTAAGGAACATCTTGACTTTTAATGTCTGCTCTCAATTTGATGGCTGCTTTGGCTATAACATCTTGTGCACTGACACTTTTCAGGGTCTGCAGCTCCCTTTTGAGAGATTGATTTTCTTTGGCAAGTTCCCTCATGGACAGGTTATCGGGATAGAGGAGGAATTTTCCTTTCTCATCAGGGAATATCTGCAAGGCTCCAGCAAACTCACTCTCCAGGTTTCGCCTTATGTGCTTCTTGGTTGATTCCTTGACTTGGGCAATGCCTTGGGAGTTCATTGAAGCTACCAGTCTAGAAGAGAGATCAGTCATTGTCATCACTTGAGGATTGCCAAAAAGCTCCATCCTGATGAAGAGGAACAGATCATTGTATGCCTTATTCACAGCAGCTTCATACTGGGCTGCAGCATCATCATCTTCATTGCTGGCAACCTCTCCTTTGGAAACCTCTTCTTTGGTGTAAAGTCTATAGCATGACCTGTGGTAGTGCCCTTCAGCTGCTACAAGGTCTCTACTCACAATGGCAAGGATTCTGCTGTCCCTTTTCTTTGTGGCTGCACTCCTGATCTTTGCATCAGCTCGCAGTTCTCCACACTGCACCAGTACTTCTCTCGTATTCTGTCTCTTGGAATATTTGCTGTTTTTCTGACAAAATATGCACTCTGCATCATAAGTCCTAGATGTACTTGGAGCATGTCGAGCTACTCTCTTAGATTGTTTCTCTTCAGCAGAGACACAACTTTTCTTTTCTTTTGCAAGGAGGCCATCAAGAATTTGCTTCATAGTGAAGATACTGCGACACTTTCTGTGGTAGTATATTGCTGGAATCTGTCCCTCAGGAATGTCTTTTGCCAGTTTCAAAACTGGTGCATGATTTCGTATCTGAGCTGCCCTGAGCAGAGTTCTCCATGAGTCGACACTTTGTAGTGAAACCAGCTTATCTGTATCATCAGAACAGTGGATAATGCAGTCCACTGGTGGGCGCTTTGGTATTGGGTAAAAACTTGCTTGTTCACCAGTGGCCATATTCAGTCAGTTTTCACCTGCCACATACAAACAAATACATGTAACTTAGGTGTATGAACACTACTAAAACAAAGTTTACTTTGCTTCACCAGCGTCATATTACCATTATTTATCTTACATAGCCACAAATAGATACATTACCTAGTTGCTATGCAACAGCTGTATTTTGTCCACATGAGGCCGCTAAAATCAACACAAGATGAAAGTTCCTCGTAGCCACTTTAACTAATCATATTAACATATACATTAAAAGAACATGCTAAGATTAAGGGAAATTAGCTTACAATCTTCTCCAGAGTGAGACAAGAAGATAGATACCAGTTTCCTCCATATGTGTTTAGTAGAAAGCTATCTGGCTGCACGTTAGCCTAGCTTAGCACAATGAATGGAAGTACAAAGTACTGGTTATCCTTGGTTGTTGGCCAACTAAAAACTGTCCCAGAGTTTAAGCTAGGCTAATCAGTACCAGGGGTGTTGAATTGCTATATTTGTAAAAATCTGGGCAAATACACAATCGTGAGAGGCACAGAAACAGGTTTCCTGAAAGAAAAATGAAATAGCTGCTCATTTGGAAAGGTTATCATGTATTATTTTACTTCTGTTAGTGTACCAAATAAAATGGCACCAGTGAAGTTGTGTCACCTTGGGTGATATCGATATCTGGTCTGACCCATGGACTAACTGGCTTTGGTCTAGTTAGTTTCTTAGTAATAATGCCCTTCTAATTTAAGGTTCACAATCACCTCACACAATGAAATAGTATGGGTATGTTATACATTTCCTGAATCTTTACAGTCCTGTGAGTATTCCAGTTTTTGTGTTTTGTGTCCCTGATATTCCTAGATGCCACAGGGCTAAAAGAAAGTATATAGTTTAGGCGAACATTGCAGAAAGATGTGTGTTATTGACGGGTTGAAGAGCTCAAGTGACCTCTATATTTGTGAGAAATATCCACAACAGGGCTTGAATGAAAGCTAAGAAGGTCCCCTTTAAAATGATACCAAAGACAATATTATAGAGCATTGAAAAATGTCCTGACCATGAGGCTAAACCAGGATATGCACCAGCGTCTAAAATGCAATTTACTTTAGGGGGTGGTTAACTTCATGAGCTGATAACTGTGATACAGCTGCCACTCAGGAATGGTTATCATACCAAAATATCATCTACAGACATGGATCCTTTCAAAAATTATAAGTAAGTTTTGCCACCTTGAGTGTACCGAAATAGGAAATTTTGGGCTCTGGCCCATGGACTATCAGTGAGCAGCCCAGGGTCCAGGATGAGATGGTACGTTCCTCAGGACGGAAGCCCTCCCAGTCCACCAAATACTGGAACCCCCGTCCTCGGTGCCACGATCTCAGGGGGCGGCGGAGCCGGGGCCGGAGGCATCAGGGGACTGTAGGGTACAGGTTTAACCCGCGACACATGAAACACAGGGTGGGTCTTCAAGGAAGCCGGAAGCTTCAGACTCACTGCCGCGGGGCTGAGAACCTTCCTGATCTCGAAGGGCCCGACAAACCGGGGGTTCAGCTTCTTCACAGTGGACTGAAGCGGGAGATCCTTCGAGGACAACCACACCCTTTGGCCAGGTTGGTAAGTAGGCACCGGGGACCGGCATCGGTTGGCTCCCCGACTGGCGCGCTCAGATGCCCGGAGCAGAGCAGCTCTGGTCACCTCCCAGACACACAACTGCCACTTCCGACTCCTGCACAGCAAAGAGAGGCGGCTGGTAGCCCAGGGACACCTCAAAAGGTGAGAGGCCGGAGGCAGAGCTGACCAGGGAGTTGATGGCATACTTGAACCAGGGGAGGAACCGGCTCCAGGAGCTGGGCTTCTTGGCAGCCACGCACCGGAGGGCATACTCCATGCTCTGGTTCATCCTCTCCGTCTGTCCGTTAGTCTGTGGGTGATAGCCAGAGGAGAGACTAACAGAGGCACCCAACCTCTTACAAAAGGCCCGCCATACCTGGGAGACGAACTGGGGCCCTCGGTCTGAGACGACGTCCAGGGGAAGGCCGTGGAGACGGAACACGTGGCTCGTCAGGAGGTCCGCCGTCTCAGAAGCAGATGGGAGTCTGGGGAGGGCCACCAGGTGCACTCCCTTACTGAGGCGGTCCACCACTGTCAGGATCACAGTGTTACCCTGGGAGGGAGGCAGTCCAGAGACAAAATCCAATGCCACATGGGACCAGGGCCGGCTTGGAGTTGAGAGGGGCTGCAGCAGACCCGCGGGTGCCTGGTGAGAGGCCTTGCTGCGAGCATAGACGGAGCAGGCCCTTACGAAGTCCCTGATGTCGATCCTCATGGTGGGCCACCAGAAACGCCGAGCCAGGAAGGTGAAGGTGCGGTGGACACCCGGGTGGCAAGCAAACTGACTGGCATGGCCCCACTGGAGAACCAGGGGCCGGACTGCGTCCGGGACGAATAGGCAGCGTGGAGGGACATGGCTCGGGGCGGGATGGGAGCGCAACGCCTGGCTGACCATGGTCTCGATGCCCCAGGTAACCACGCCAACCACCCTGGCTTCAGGAAGGATGGGAGTCGGCTCCTCTGTAGCTGCCTCCCTCCTCGGGTGTTGTCGGGACAGGGAGTCTGCCTTCTTGTTGGGGGACCCGGTGTTATGCTCGCGCACCAGAACCCGACCCGTGTGGCGAAACCCAGGGCAGACAGACACAGGATGACTTCAAAATCCAAAAAGGGGGTTTTATTGGGGGAGGGGAATGTATGGTGCAAAGAAACGTTTTGTTAGTGGGATGTGTGAATAAACTATGTGTGGTGTCCAGTGGTTTGCGTGTATAACTATGTGTGAGTGTTCTTAGCCTATCATGGTGCGGTATGTAAATGAGCAGGAGGTGTTGAAATAATGTGCGTGCACCTGGCAGGAAAGTCCAGCCCGTGATCCAAGAGGGGTTGTCCGAGGAAGTCCAGGTCCGAGATCCGGGAAGTCGAGTCCGAAAGGAGGGATCCAGGTAGGGGGACACGGGGGGAGATCGCGGGAGAGGAAAAACGTGAGGGTCGCTGGGGACGAGGGAGACGCGGGGGGCCGTGGAAGTCGCGGAGGGAGAGTCTTGGGAGGAGAGAGAGACACGAAGATAAGACACTGGGGAAATAAACAGAATTGCAAGGAACGCTGGAGGGCTGGTAAGAGCTTTACCGCAGGGTTCAGTACGTCGAAGCACGGAGTGGTGTTCTGGGAGACTACTTGTAGAGGGCTGCCTGATTACCGCAGGGTTGCCTGATGGATGATGGCAATCACCTGGTGCAGTGCAGTTCTCGTCTCCTCAGAGCGCGAGCCGAGCGCTCGGATGTTTCCGGCACGTCCGAGCTGGGGGAGTGGCTTGAACGTGCCGGGGAGGCAGCTCGGGGAGGTGTAACCACAACAGGACCCCCCCTCCTACGGGAGACACCGGGTGACCGTCCGATGGCGTTGGGGTGGGCCCGATAGAACTCCTCCAGCAGTGCGGGGTCAGCCAGGTAGGACCGGGGAACCCAGCTGCGGTCCTCGGGCCCATAGCCAACCCAGTCCACCAGGTATTGGTACCCACGCCCCCGGCAGCGTACGGCGAGCAGCCGGTCGACATCCCAGACCATGTCACCACCGTCGAGGACCCTGGGGGGTGGAGGAGCTTGGACAGGGGGAGACAGGGGGCTGGAGGCTACCGGTTTGAGGCGCGAGACATGGAAGACGGGATGGATCTTGAGTGAGGTAGGGAGATGGAGACGCACCGCCGAAGGGTTGACAATGCGGTCGATGGTGTAGGGACTGGCGTAGCAGGGAGCCAGCTTCCGGTTGAGGGTAGGGAGAGGCAGGAGCCATACCCTCTGGCCAGGTCGATAGGCTGCGGCCGGCACTCTCCACCGCTACGCAAAGCCGCCTCCAGGGCTTGATTGGCCCGCTCTGCCTGCCCATTGGTCTGGGGGTGATACCCGGAGCAGAGGCTGACCGTGGCCCCAAACCCCTTACAGAAGGCCGTCCACACCTTAGAAGTGAACTGGGGACCACGGTCAGAGACAATGTCCAGGGGAATCCCATGGGGTCGGACGACGTGGGAGACGAGAAGGTCCGCAGTCTCGGCTGCAGAGGGGAGTTTGGTGAGGGCAACAAAGTGGACGGCCTTGGAAAACCGGTTGACAATGGTCAGAATAGTGTCATTGCCTTGGGACACGGGGAGGCCAGTTACAAAGTCCAAGGCAATGTGGGACCAAGGTCGGCCGGGGACAGGAAGGGGGCGCAGGAGACCTGCTGGAGGGCGATGGAGAGCCTTGCTGCGGGCGCAGGTGGTGCAGGCAGCCACGAACTCTCTGGTGTCTGCCTCCATGGTGGGCCACCAGAACCCCCTACGGATGAAGGCCGCCGTTCGGTGCACACCGGGGTCCATTGCCTGGGTCGGGCTGGGCGTGCTGGGCCCTTCTCACCACCGATTCAATGGTCCAGGTGACGACACCCACTACCCGGGCCGGGGGAAGGATGGTGTCTGGGGCGTCAGGGGACCCCTCGGGAAACAGACGGAAGAGGGCGTCTGCCCTGACGTTCTTGGTGCCCGGGCGGTAGGTGAGGGTGAAGTTGAACCGGCTGAAGAAGAGAGCCCAGCGCGCCTGCCTGGGGTTGAGCCTCTTAGCCGTCCGCACGTAGGTCAGGTTGTTGTGATCGGACCATACGATGAACGGCTGCCCTGCTCCCTCCAGCCAGTGTCTCCACTCCTCTTGGACGGCGTGGACAGCCAGCAACTCCCTGTTGCCGATGTCTTAGTTCTTCTCCGCAGGACTGAAACGCCGGGAGAAGAAGGCGCACGGGTGGATCTTCTGGTCCTCCTCCGACCGCTGGGAGAGGACGGCTCCGATGCCCGTGTCCGATGCGTCCACCTCCACGATGAACTGCCTGGACGGGTCCGGGTGGGCGCGCACCGGAGCCGTTGTGAACAGCCTCTTCAGGGCCGAGAAGGCGGCCTCTGCCTCCGAGGTCCAGGAGAAGGGGCGGAGGTGGAGGTGAGTGCAGTGAGGGGGGCGGCCACACGGCTGAACCCCCCTGATGAAGCGCCGGTAGACGTTTGCAAACTTCTCGGCCTTCACAAAGAGCCTGTTCTCCAGTAGCCGTTGGAGGACCAGGCGGACATGCTGGTGGTGTTGACCAACACCTGGAAGACGGCCGGGGCGTTGGTGAGGCCGAAGAGCATACCGAGGTACTCGAAATGCCCTAGGTGGGTGTTGAAGGCCGTCTTCCATTCATCCCCTTCCCGGATTCGCACCAGGTGGTACGCGCTGCGCAGGTCTAGCTTGGTGAACACCATGGCGTGAGTGAGTGGCTCCAACGTGGAACTCATAAGGGGGAGTGGGTATTTATTTTTCACCGTGATATTATTTAAAATTCAATAATCTATGCAAGGCCTCAGGCTGCCCTCCTTCTTTGCCACAAAAAAGAAGCCCGCTGCCACCAGGGAAGACGAGGGCCTTATGATTCCTGAGGCCAGGGACTCTGTGATATAATTACGCATAGCCTCCTTCTACGAGATGGAGAGGTTATACAACCGACCGGTGGGAAGGGCGGCCCCGGGAAAGAGATCTATTGCGCAATCATAGGGACGGTGAGGGGGGAGGGAAAGTGCACTGTCCTTATTGAATACAGGGGCTAAATCGTGATAAATGGGGGGAACAGCAGTGAGATCCGTGGGAGGAGGCACGGGTTTGAGGCCGCTGGACGGAGAGTGGGCGGAGCGAAGGCAGTTGGCATGACACGCAACGCTCCAACCCAAAATCCGCCCAGTAGACCAAGAGATGTGGGGATCGTGCCTTTCCAACCACGGTCTTCCTAACACCAAGGGTGCTGTGGGGGCGTGCAAAACCAAAAAAAACAGTTTCCACGTGATTACCCGAAAGAGTGAGGGTGAGGGAAGCAGTGGTGTGTGTGATCTTACCAAGTGAACGACCATCTAGGGCTTGGGCTGTGAGGGGTGTGTCTAGGGGGACGAGTGGAATGCCGCCCTGCCGGGCCAGCGAGATGCCCATCAAGCACTCGTCCGCCTCCGAATCCAGGAGTGCACCAATAGACAGTGAGTCGTTACCCCAGGTGAGAGTGCCGGGAAAAGCTGTTTGTGCTCCTTCTTGGGCTGGGGCTGAGGAAGGGTCGTCAGGCTCACTAGGACACCCCTCGCTAGTGAGCAGGGTCTTTTGGGTGATTCGGGCAGGCCTTGATGTAGTGGCCCGACCTCCCGCAGTAGAGGCAGAGGTGGTCACGCATCCTCTGCTCCCTAACCTCCAGCGGGAGCCGTGACCGACCGGAGCATGGGCTCCTCCTCCAGCCTGGATCAAGAAGCCACCCAGGGTTGCGAGGGGGTGTGTGAGGGTGGAGAGAGCCCACGGGACGCTGACCCAGGGAAGGCACCGATAGAACGGACGGGGGTCGATCTATGGGAGGGGCCAGTGCGCGGGGTGCGTTCCTGGCGCCGCTCCCGCAGCCGTTCGTCCATCAGGAGGGCGAGGGTGACGAGCTCGTTGAAGGAGGCAGGGCGGTCCCGAACGATGAGATCTTTGAGGGCTCGCTCAGCCCCCTCCTGTACGCGCTCTTGAGCGCAGTGTCATCCCACCCACTGTCTGCCGCGAGTATCCTCACCTCCAAGGAATAATCTGCCACCGACCTGGCTCCCTGCTGGATGGAATGGAGGCGGCTGGCAGCGTCCTGCCCGTCAGTTGGGTGGTCGAACACCAGATTGAACTCGCGGCGGAAGGCACCATAGAGGGAAAACTCATAGTTAATGGCTTACTGGTTGTATAATAAGGCCATGCAGAATAAGGCATTTATGAGTACGTAATAATGACCAATTAAGAGCCAATATGTTGCTAATTTGCATGCTAATAAGCGCCTAATTAATGGTGACTACGTTCCCCATACTAAAGTGTTACCATAAGTTTAAATATACTGCTATTAGAAGAAGTAAAGAACTGAAAGAAGTAAAATACAAAAAATAATCTGAATTTTTGGAAAAACTTAATCTATTACAGACTAAAGAAAATATCTTCATTGAAGAGGAGCTGGAATTGTAAAATATTGAAATTCAATTAAATCAAGCTTATTTGGAATTAGCTAAAGGTGCTTTCATAAGATCCCATACCAAATGGTTAGAAGAGGGGAAAAATATGACCTTTTTTTGCACTGGAAAGACGAAATTGCAGAAGATACTCATCTATTATTGGTTACATAGCTATTATCTTTGAATATCACCAGTGACAGAAGTTTACAAGGAATCTCTATTTTTGATAAAGAAATTTTGAGTTCTCAGTTGGCAGATGGCACGACCTTATTTCAAAAGGACAAAAGTTAGTTACCCCATGGCATTAAGTTAATTGATCAATTCTTAAATGCCTCAGATTTAAAGCTAAATTTACCAAAGTGTTAATTTCTGTCCTTACATAAATGTTCTGATTCTGTAATCAGGGGTATTCCCATGAGGGAGTCTGTCAAGTATCTTGGGATACATGCTACCAAACACCTGGTAGATAATGTAGATAAATGTAATGGTGTGATGTTTATAAATGATGATTACAACGTATTAATTGGAATAAGGGATATAAGGATATATTAATCATTGGGAAAACATATGCATGAGGAACAGGGCTTGTTACAAGGACATGAGGGTCTATAGTGGCAGTGGAAAAGTCCTGAGTATGTTAGCAGACAGAGGAATGCAGAGCAAATTAGGTGTGAGGGTCACTGACCTTAAATAAGGTTAGCGACTCTGAATAACAAAGGGAGCAATAAGGATGTTGTGGTAAAGGGGGAGTAGAGACAAGATGTCTATCTCCATGGGAGGTGTGAGGGTCGCTGACCTTGCATAGGGTTGGCGACTCTGAATGGGAAGGGGGACAATGGAAGTGTTGTGGTCAGGGGGGAGTGGAGACGAGATGTGCTGTGATTTGTGGTTTCAGAGATAGGAACAGGATTTTTCGACGGCAGCTGCAACACAGATGGAGAAGAAGATGAGGCGGAAACGGAGTCAGATGAACGGACCAATCAGAAAGAAGAAGAGGCGGAAACGGAGTGAGATGAACGGACCAATCAGAAAGAAGACCACACATCCATATTCAGTCAACACTTTTATATAGTATAAAGACCGGGTCAGGGAAAGGAGAGAGAGTCAGACTTCGTGAACTGACACAATCTGTTATTTGTCAGGGATAGGACGATCTAGACCCAGAGCTCTGTATGCTTTATCAATTTACTGCTAAATAAAACGGATGGTTTTGAGACCGAACATCTTCTCCTATTGCTTTATCAACAAACACGCAGGACTACGCTCTCACATAGATGAAGATGAGTTGGTAGAGTGAGCTGAAGTCCAACAATAAGCAACACCAAAATGTTACTAGTCCAAAAAAAAAGGTCAGAATATTTTTAACCTACGGCTTCAGATGGAGCTCTCTGTAATGGGAGGGTGCTCCTCTCCAAGGCAGAAGGTCTATCCCGCTTGGTCTACCCATCTTTGTCACTATTTATTCAAGACTCTACAGTTAAAGAAATACATTAAAAATTTTCAGGTTTTGTATGGAAAAACAATTCACGTAGACTTAAAAAGTCGGTACTTTCCAATTCTAGAGAGGAAGGCAGTCTTGAATTTCTAGCCTTTAATGACACTGTAAATACTGTTAAAATAAACTGGCTGAAAATATATCTTTCAAATCCTATATCAATTTGGTATTTCATCTCAAACACAATTTTTAATAAAATTGGGGACCTTTCGTTCCTTCTAAAATGGAATTATCTACCAAATAGGTTACCTGTTCATTTATCTAAATTTCATAAGCAAGCCCTTTTAGCATGGAAATTGTCCTTCATCCACATTTTTTCTCCTCATTAATCACTTCTTTGGAACAACAGTGATATTACTATTAGGAATAAATCACCGTTTTTATTTTGTTTTTTGTTTTTTTCTTTCCCCCAAAATGGTATTACAGACATATTTGTTGTGGTTACACCGCCCCGAGCTGCCTCCCCGGCACGTTCAAGCCACACCCCAGCTCGGACGTGCCGGAAACATCCGAGCGCTCGGCTCGCGCTCTGAGGAGACGAGTGCTGCACTGCACCAGGTGTTTGCCATCATCCATCAGGCACACCTGCGGCAATCGAGCAGCCCTCTACAATAAGTCTCCCAGAACACCACTCCGTGCTTCGACGTACTGAACCTTGCGGTAAAGCTCTGACAAGCCCTCCAGCGGTCCTTGCATTCTGTTTATTCCCCAGTGTCTTATCTTCGTGTCTCTGTTTCCTCCCAAGACTCTCCCTCCGCGACTTCCACGGCTCCCCGCGTCTCCCTCGTCCCCAGCGACCTTCACGTTTTTCCCCGGACCTCTCCAGCGATCTCCCCCCTTGTCCCTCTACCTGGACCCCTCCTTTCGGACTCGACTTCCCGGATCTCGGACCCGGACTTCCTCGGACAACCCATCTTGGATCACGGACTGGACTTTCTTGCCAGGTGCACGCACATTATTTCAACACCTCCTGGTCATTTACATACCGCACCACACATAGACTAAGAACACTCACACATAGTTATACACGCAAACCACGGGACACCACACATAGTTTATTCACACATCCCACTAACAGAACGTTTTTCGCACCATACATTCCCCTCCCCCAATAAAACCACCTTTTTGGATTTTGAAGTCATCCTGTGTCTGTGTGCCTTGGGTTTCGCCACACGGGTCGGGTTCTGGTGCGCGAGCATAACAATATTAATCACATTCTAAACCTCTTTGATGATGCTAGTAATGTTTTATCCTATGATCAGTATATGGTGGTTTATGACTTTCCTATTCTATTTAGACTCTAAATGGAATAGGAATTACACTCTCTAAATTTTAGAGTGTAATTCCATAATATGTGCACGTCCTCTTGGATTGAGTCAGTTAATTAAAAATCATCTATGCGGCGGGGAGACTAAAACTATGCGTCCGTTGCTAGATGGAATTGAACTCACTGACAATTTTTTTTAACAATAAACATATCAGAAGAATCTTCCAAATAAGGAATAAAGTGATACCCAGAGGCAAGTTCTACTGGAATTCTTGTGTTGAGGACATTTACTGGAGGAGGGCTTGGTTGTTACCATATCCATCCACCCATTATCATAGCCACTTATCCTATTTAGGGTAATGGGATACTGGAGCCTATCCCAGCAGTCACTGGGCAGCAGGCAAGGCGACACCCTGGACTAGTCACCAGGTAAAAGAGATTAATTACAAGCTTCTGCGCAACATACGGTGCATCCGGAAAGTATTCACACCCCTTCACTTTCCCCACATTTTATGTTACAGCCTTATTCCAAAACGGATTAAATTCCTTTTTTTCTCATCAATCTACACACAATACATCATAATGACAAAGCGAAAAAGGTCTTGTAGAAATGTTTGCAAATTTATTAAAAATAAAAAACTGAAATATTGCATGTACATAAGTATCCACACCCTTTACTTAGTACTTGGTTCAGGCACCCTTGGCAGCGATTACAGCCTCAAGTCTTCTTGCCTACGAAGCTACAAGCTTGGCACACCTATATTTGGAGTATTTCTCCCATTCATCTCTACAGATACTCTCGAGCTCTCTAAGGTTAGCTGGTGGAGCGTCGCTGCACAGCTATTTTTAGGTCTTTCCATCGATGTTCAAGTCTGGGCTCTGGCTGGGCCACTCAAGCCTTCATTGTCTTGGCTGTGTGCTTAGGGTTGTTGTGTTGAAAGGTAAACCTTCGCCCCAGTCTGAGGTCTTGAGCGCTCTGGAGCAGGTTTACATCAATGATCTCTCTGCACTTTGCTCCATTCATCTTTCTCCGGATCCTGACTAGTCCCCAAGTTCCTGTCGCTGAAAATCATCCCCACAGCATGAAGCTGCCACCACCATGCTTCACTGTAGGGATGGTATTAGCAAGGTGATGAGAGGTGCCTGGTTCCCTCCAGATGTGACGTTTGACATTCAGGCCAAAGAGTTCAATCTTGGTTTCATCAGACTACAGAATCTTGTTTCTCATGGTCTGAGAGTCCTTGAGGTGCTTTCTAGCAAACTCCAAGTGGGCTGTCATGTGCCTTTTACTGAGCAGAGGCTTCTGTCTGGCCACTCTACCATAAAGGCCTGATTGGTAGAGTGCTGCAGAGATGGTTGTCCTTCTGGAAGGTTCTCCCATCTCCACATAGGAACGCTGGAGCTCTGTCAGAGTGACCATCAGGTTCTTGGTCACCTCTCTGATCATGGCTCTTCTCCCCCGATTGCTCAGATTGGCTGGGCGGCCAGCTCTAGGAAGAGTCCTGGTGGATCCAAACGTCTTCCATTTATGAATGATGGAGACCACTGTGCTCTTCAGGGCCTTCAAAGCTGTAGAATTTTTTTTTTTACCCTTCCCCAGATCTGTACCTCGACACAATCCTATCTCGGAGGTCCACAGACAATTCCTTTGACTTCATGGCTTGGTTTCTGCTCTGACATGCACTGTCAACAGTGGGACCTTATATAGACAGGTGTGTGCCTTTCGAAATCATGTTAGATCAATTGAATTTACTAGAGGTGGACTCCAATCAAGATGTAGAAACATCTCAAGGATGATCAGTGGAAATAGGATGAACCTGAGCTCAATTTTGAGTGTCATAGCAAAGCGTGTGAACACTTATGTACATGCAATATTTCAGTTTTTTTATTTTAATAAATTTGCAAAAATTTCTACAAAACCTTTTTTGCTTTGTCATTATGGGGTATTAAGTGTAGACTGATGAGAAAAAAAGGGAATTTAATCCATTTTGGAATAAGGCTGTAACATAACAAAATGTGGAGAAAGTGAAGGGTGTGACAACCATGGGGGAACTTTAGCACCCGACCCAACAACGAAACAGAGACCGTCGGCAGGTTGGCCCGCTGTGGGCATTTATTCAAAAGACAAACTGAAAAACGCTCAACACGAGTACTGCTCCTCGTTTCGGCCGGCTGGCTCCCGTCTTCCTTGGCTCCTACGCTGGGCAGCCAACACAACTATCGCTACCTCTCTCCCTCCCTGGCGGCAGTCTCTGGCTCCCTTTTATCCTGGGGCTCCTCCTCGGCCTCTGATTGGGGCCAGGTGTGTCGCTCAGTCTAACTCCCGTTGAGGGGGGAAGTGGGTACAGGTGTGTTTCTGGGCTGTGCTGGGTCGCTGGCCATGTTGCAGAAGCTGGGCTGACCCCGGGGTTGTCACAACTCCCCCTCCCAAGAAGGAAGCCAGGGTCCCCACGGATGGCCCAGAGGCAGGCATCGCGGCGGGACAGGGCATCGGCGTTGGCGTTCTCCCGTCCCGGGCGGTGCACCACTCTGAAACTGTAATCCTGCAACATAAGGAACCATCGTGTTACCCGCTCGTTCGTGTCTTTGGCGGCGGCCATCCACCGGAGCGGAGCATGGTCCGTGACGAGGTTGAAGCGTCTCCCCAGGAGGTAGTAGCGGAGCTTCTCCACTGCCCACTTGATGACCAATGCCTCCTTCTCTACCGTGGAGTAGGCCTGTTCATGGGGCAGGAACTTGCGGCTTACATAGGTCACCGGATGCTCCTGTCCATCCTTCACCTGGGAGAGGACTGCTCCCACCCCTATGGCTGAAGCATCAGTTTGGACCACAAAAGGCAGGGCAAAATCAGGGGTAACCAGTCCAGAAACAGAGCAGAGGGCTTGCCTGAGCATGGTGAAGGCCTCCTCTGCTTCTCTGGTCCAGAGAACACGGTCAGATAGGTTCTTCTTGGTGAGGTCGTGGAGCGGGCAGGCCAGGGTTGCGTACTGGGGGATGAACCTCTGGTAGTACCCCACCAGTCCCAGGAACGACTTCACCTGTTTTTTCGTCACAGGGCGGGGCCACTCCCTAATGGCCTCCAGCCTCGGTTCCTGGGGCCACACGTTGCCTCGTCCCACTCGGTAGCCCAGGTACGAGGCTTCCTCAACCCCAAGGCGGCACTTCCGCGGGTTGGCTGTGAGGCCCGCGGTCCTCAGGGCCCCCAGGATGGCTCGTAGGTGGTTCAGGTGACCCCCCCAGGTGGCGCTGTGGATCACAATGTCGTCCAGGTAGGCCGCGGCGTAGGCCCGGTGAGGACCCAGGACCCGGTCCATCATCCGCTGGAAGGTGGCGGGGGCCCCATGTACCCCGAACGGGAGTACGGTGTATTGGTACAGCCTGGTTGGGGTCGCAAACGCCGTCTTCTCCCTTGCAGCCGGCATCAGGGGGACCTGCCAATAGCCTTTAGTTAAGTCCAGGGTTGTAATGAAACGGGCTGGCCCTAGCCGCTCAATGAGCTCGTCTACCCGGGGCATGGGATAGGCGTCAAACCTGGACACTGCATTCAGCTGCCTGAAATCGTTGCAAAACCTAAAAGTCCCATCTGGCTTAGGTACAAGGACTATGGGGCTAGACCAATGGCTCCGAGACTCCTCTATCACCCCCAACTTCAGCATCTTTTCTACCTCCTCCTGAATGGCTGTCCGCCTCGCCTCTGGGATCCGGTACGGCCTCACCCAAACGGTTACCCCTGGCTCGGTGTGGATGTCGTGAGTCGTCACTGTAGTTCACCCAGGCAGCTCTGAGAAGACGTCCTGGTGCTGCAGGACCACTTCATGGAGATCCTGCTGCTGGCTGGGCCCCAATATGGCTCCCATTGGAACCTCAGGGGGGGAGAGTGGGTTAGAAACACTGGACCGGCCTGTGGGACAGGGTGAGAGTGCCACTTTTTAAGCAGATTGATATGGTAGAGCTGCGTAGGTTTCCGTCTCCCCGGCTGTCTTACCACATAGTTCACCTTCCCCATCTGCTCAAACACCTTGTAAGGCCCCTGCCACTTGGCCAGGAACGTACATTCAGATGAGAGGATTAGGACCAGTACCTTCTCACCTGGCTGGAATGTATGCACCTGGGCCCCTCTGTTGTACACCCGGGCCTGGGCTTGCTGGGCCTGTTCCAGGTGCGTCCGCACCACCGGCCAGATCTGGGCCAGACTCTTCTTCATCCCCTCCATGTGTTCGAAGACGGAGCCGTGGGGGGAGGGACGGCTCTCCTAGACTTCATTGGCCATGTCAAGCAGCCCCCTCGGTCTCCTCCCATACAGCAGCTCGAACGGGGAGAACCCAGTGGAGGCCTGGGGTACCTCCCGGATGGCGAACAGCACATGTGGCAGGAGCTGGTCCCAGTTCTTCCCATCAAGGTCGATTACCTTCTTCAACATGCTCTTGAGGGTCTTGTTAAATCTCTCCACCAGCCCGTCTGTCTGGGGGTGGTACACAGACGTCCTCAGCTGCTTCACCTGTAAGAGACTCAGGAGATCCTTTAAGACCCTGGACATAAAGCAGGAGCCCTGGTCTGTTAAGATTTCCCTGGCAATCCCCACCCGGCTAAACAGCAGCATCAGCTCCCTGGCTACAGACTTGGAAGAGGCGGCACGCAGTGGCATGGCTTCAGGATACCGAGTGGCGTAGTCCACCATCACCGGTAGATATCTGTGGCCTCTGCTGGTCTTGGGGAGGGGGCCCACTATGTCCATAGCCAGTCTCTCAAATGGGGTTTCAATTATCGGCAATGGGACTAGGGGGTTGCGCACGGAAGGCCTGGGTGCATTTTTCTGACAATCGGGGCATTCCCTACAATAATCACAGACTTCCCTCTTCAACCCAGGCCAATAAAACCTTGCCTCAATTCTCTCTTCTCCATTCCTAGGTGCGCCCCTAATAGGTGGGTGTGGGCCATGTACAGTACTTTGGTTACATATGGCCGGGGTACGACCAGCTGCTCTACCTCGTCCCCATTGCTTTTCACTACTCTATACAGTAGATTGCGCCAAGTGGCGAAGTGAGGATGAACAAGGGGACTCGCCGGATCTAGGGGCTTCCCATCGTGGACTTGCACCTGCACCCAGGCATTCCTCAGGACCTCGTCCTCCAGCTGTGCCGTTGCGAATCGCCCTTCTCGGGCGGCTCCATCCCCAGCAGCAAATGGGAAGTCCGACAGCGTGGTGAGGGGGGAGGTGTCCGGGTCCAGGCCTGTCTGCTCAGCTGGGGCTGGCGAGGCCACGGTGGTATCAGGGCTGTCCATGGCGGGCGGTGGGCGGGCCTGCTCACTGGCGGTTGCGGTCTCCGGTGTCTCCAGGGAGGCCTGTTGCTCACGCTGGGCCACGTCATCCTCTCCTCCAGGCCCTTCATCAGTCGAGTGTGTGGGGGACCTCAGAGCTGCGCACGCAGCGGGACGACGGTCCCTGCGCCTCCGGGTGGCGCGTGGCCAGCCTTGGCCTCTGTCGCGGCATTCACCCCAGTACTTCTCCAGCAGGGGGCAGTCTCGGCCCAGGAGGAGGGGAACCGGCAGCTCTGGGACCACCCCCGCCTGTACCGCATACGTACCCTTTGGGGTCTGGATCACGATGTGATGAGTCAGGTAGCTGCGGACGTCGCCATGTATGCAGGTCACTTCCACCATCTCCCCTGGGGTGCCATCGACGAGGTCGGGTCGGACCAGGGACAGGTGACTGCCCGTCTCGAGAAGAGCCCAAATATCCTGACATCCCACTTTTACTGGTAGGCGGGGCGCTTCGGACCCCTCGGAGGTCAGTCAGTCGAAGAATAAACAGCGTCCGGCTGAAGGGGGTTCTGTGGCGCTGGCAGTGGGCATGGATGCTTCGCCTCCGCCGGGGCACTGGCGAGCTAGGTGTTCCTTCTGTCCACAGGAATAGCAGCGCCTGTCCTTTCGGGGTGATGGTGCTCGGGTTCTTCGCTGGGAGGTGGGGGGCGGGGCTGGCGTGCCCCGCTCCCCACCCCTCACCTGTCTCCCGGGCCGCGCCTCCCTAGGGCGAGTGCTTTGGGCGGCCGCGCCCTTCATCTGCTGGGCTACCTGGTATGCTTCCAGCACTTGAGCTAGTTCATCAATTAAGATCGGGGATTTCTGGGTGGCCCACCTTTGGGCCTCCGGCGGCAGGGAGCGTACACATTTATCAAGTACGACCCTGTCAACCACATCCGGATACAGTGGATACAATGAGTGACATTAGCCCCGAGTGCATCAGGCATCACTGCTCTCTCTCCCCTGAACACTGTGTCATCCTGAAAACTCAGTTCATCCTGGAATTAATGGTAGTGATGGGTGTCTGCTGGGATGTATTTTTTGTACTGTGGCCACCCTGTCAGTATCATGTTTGTCACCCTCTGTAACTTTGTGTCCTCTTTTGTTGCAGATCTAGTTGAGTTCAGTCTCTCTGTAGAGATGGGAAGGTAGTTAACCATATTCACAGTCTCTAACTCTGTCTCAATTCATCCCTTAGTGCTCTCTGGTAAGTATGCCCTACTCAGCACATCTGCAAGCAACATATCTCAGCCTAGTACGAAGATCATTCTGATGTCATACTTTTGCAGCCTCAGAAGAATCCACTGCAGTCTCTTTGGTGCACTGTGAATGTTCTCCAGCAGCTTATGGTCGCTCTGTACAGTCACCTGTCTGCCGTAGGTATATTGGTGAAACTTTCCCATCCCAAACACTATTGCCAAACTTTCTTTCTCGATTTGGGCACAGTAAGTGTGATTGCCCTACTACCGTATCTTACTGGTTTACCTCTCTGTGTCAGGGCTGCTCCCAGTCCTGTTTCTGTAGTGTCACTGTTTGTACTGGTTGTAGTATTTCAGAATCATGCATTGGCTATTTTGTCTTTCAGCCTCTGAAATGCTTCCTCATGTACATCAGTCTATTCCCACATTTTTTTTTTGTGTGTGAGTTGTCTCAAAATCTCACAATCATCTGACAGATGATCACAGAAGTTTGACAGGTAGTTTACCATACCCACCAGTCTCTGTACCCCCTTTACATCTGTCGGCCTCGACATCTCCTTGACTGCACTGACTTTTTCCGGGTCAATCCGCAGTCCCTCAGTCGTCAGCGGGGGCAATGTAGGGTACTTCCGGTCGCCGGGGCTTGAATTTGTCTGTGTTCAGTTTAATGTTTCGCTCTCTGCACCTGGTCAGGAAGCATTTGAGTTTCTCGTTGTGGTCTTGGTTTGCATCCTCCTGTGTCACCCCTTCACCTGTAATCAACACATCATCTGTTATGATGATGTGTTGGTAAGCCCTCAGGTGCCTGCATGAGGGCTTACCAACCTGCAAGACTCCAGGTAAGCCCTCAGGCGCCTGCATGAGCTTTCTTTGGAAGATTTCTGGTGCTGGACTTATACTCATTGGCATTGTCAGCCAATGGTACTGGCCAAATGGGATGGAGAATGTGGTGGGGTAACTTGACTCTTCCTCTAATTTGACATGCCAGAAGCCATGCGTTACATCACAGAATGTAAAAACTGTAGCCTTTGACATCTCTTGGAGGATGTCATCAATAGTGGGGAGGGGAAAATGGCTCATTTGCAGTGCCCAATATAGTGATTTCTGGTCTATGCAGAGCCTCGGCTTCCCATTCGTCTTTGTCACTGAGACCATGCTACTTATCCACTCTGTACTTCGTTCCACTGGTGCTATGATCCCTCTTTTCTCCAGATCCTTGAGTTTTTCTTTAAGAAGTGCCATCATAACAACTGGCACTCTGCGTTTTGGCAGTTTCACTGGTGGCACACTGTTGTTTATTTCAATGCGATATTCCCCTTCCAAACAGCCATCCCCAGTGAACTCATCTTCGAACTGTTTTGATTTTCTCCATTGTCATGTGTCTGCCACATTGTTCCTCACTTGTTACAAGACTCAGTTCTTTCTTCACTATGATGTCAATGGCCAGGATATTTTCGTACTGTACTTGTATTAACGTCATGGCTTCGCTGGCCTTTCTGGTCCACCACTTGAAACTCCAATCTATACAATTTATGGTTTCTGGGGTTTCTGACCTTGACTTTGCATTTCCCAAGTGGACACAACTTGGTCTCATTGTACATCACAAGCACTTTATCTGCACTCAAATTTTGTGTCTGGGTGTAGGACAGGGGTGGGCAATCTTATCCAGAAAGGGACAGTGTGGGTGAAGGTATTTGTTCCAACCAAGCAGTTATACACCTGTGTCTCCTAATCAAGTTTCTCAGCAACGACTCTACTGGTTGATTAGTGGGATCAGGTGTGTAACTGCTTGGTTGGAACAAAAACTGTCACCCACACTGGCACTTTCTGGATATGTTTGCCCACCCCTGGTTTAGGAGCTGTATGGGAATGACATTTCAAGTCACTCCACAGTCTATCTGAAATTCAACCAATGTTTTGTCTATCATCATTCCTGCAAAGAGTTGCTGGCCTCAGCTGTGGCCCTGTCATTTGGTTGACTGTCTGCCTTCTTCCATTTATGTCTGTTATGGTCATAATATCCTCATATGTATCACTGCCCTGCTCTGTGATGGCATGCACTGGCTTATATGTCCTGCTGTTCTCTGTTTTTGAGTTACATGTTGCAGCAAAATTGTTTTCTTTTCCACATGTCTTACACTTCTTGCCAAAACCTGGGCGTTTGTTCCTGTTTCTCTCATGTGTTTTGCTACAAAACTTACAGCTGATCTCGTCGTCGTTGCTTTTATTTGCTGTATGTTTCAGTGCATGTACTTCCTCCACTGTCTGTCCTTGTAGTGTTTTGCTGTTCTCCTTTGACAGATCTGTAGCTCTACATATTTGCAGGCATTTGTCAAGTGTCAGATTCTCTTCCCTGAGTAATATTTCCCTCAGTGCAGAGCTGTTGGTGCCACACACAATTTGATCTCTTATTAATGAGTCTCTGACATCTCCAAAATTACAACTGCTGGCCAACACTCTTAAGTACGTGACATACTTGTCAATATTTTCTTCTAATCCTTGGTCCCGCACAGAAAAAAAAATCTTTATCTTTCAACAGTCTCATTCAGTTTTGGATTACAATGTTTGTCAAACAGCGCCACCATCATGCTCACTGTCCTCGCTGACGTGGTGCCACTCGACCAGTTGTTCAATAGCTCTCTTCCACTCTCTCCTATGAGATAGTAAAACAGTTTGGCTTTCGCTGTTTCTTCAGCATCGGGGATAGTAAGGTCCATATACAGCAGAAACTCCTCCTTCCACCTCTTCCATGCCTTTGCTAAGTTCAAAGCAAGCATTGATGGAGGTTTTAGTCCTTCCATCCCGACGTCAGGTTTTTTTTTTTCGTTCTCTCCGTTGCGTTGAGTGGTTAGCCAGTCGACTCATCAAAGCTAATTAGCTAGCTAGCTGCACTGCTACACTCGTCCACATCAAACGGCAACTAAAACTGTTGACACAACTTCCACCATGTTTCATTGTGTTCTGTTCTTCTTAAACTATACATATGGACGGTTAAAGCACTTGGGACTTGCTTACGTATGTCTTTATTCACATAAAAAGACTGCATATTACATTCAGCTCTTGCCAGCATACTCTTGTAGTATGTCACACTCAAATTGGTCCCCTTGAATAACAAACTAGGAACAACAATACTATTATTACACCCCTGTCGAAACTCCTCACTATCAGGTGAAAAGAAGCGGCTGGCGACTCCACAATTATCGGAGGAGGCATATGGTAGTCTGCAGCCCTCCCCGGATCGGCAGAGGGGATGGACCAGTGACCGGGATGGCTCGAAAGAGTGAAGTAATTGGTACAATTGAGAGAAAATGGGGGGGGGGGGGACAAAACAAAGTTCAATTAAAGTCTGTAAAAAATGTCTGGTTGTTTGTCCAGTGGACGGCTGAGGATTTAAAAGTTATACACTGCTAAGGGTCCGCGGTGGTGTAGCGGTCTAAGCATCGGCTTTGTGTCGATGCAGTTGCCCACTGAGGACCGGGGTTCGCGCCCGGGTCTCGTCAGATCCGACCAACGCCGGACTCGATGAAGCAGCAATAATTGACAATGCTGTCTTCGGGAGGGGGGCGGAGTCGGCTAGTTTTCGTCACATGAATGCGTCTGTGTGTGTGTGTGTGTCGGAAAAAGCAGTGGTTCGGCCTGGATTCGCCTTGTCACGAAAGTGGCGAGGCGTCTCCTTAGAGACTGCCTGCCGGAAAGGGGTAATTTTTTTTCGTACACGTTTTCCGGGAACTCTGCCTCTGATTGGCTAGTACTCGTTGCCTCCGTTGGTTAAGGTTGGGGTTAGGGTGGGCTTAGGGATAGGGTTTGCCAATCAGAGATAGAGTAGGGGCGGGTCTTCCCAGAATCCATGCGGGAAAAACAATAACGCTCCCGGGAAAACGGGTACGAAAAAAAATCACGCGCCGGAGAGATGCAGTTGGCGAATACATGCAGTACGAGGGTGGGTGTTTGAACAAAAATAGGGATCGATTGGCATCTAAATCGGGAGGAAAAAGGGAAAAATCAGAAATAAATTTTTAAAAAGCTATTCACTGCTGTACATGATCGGTGTATGGGCGCTGGAAATTAAACAAACAGAAAAAAAAGTACAGGAGAGCGCAGAACCGAGGCGACCGTCCATTTCGCTCATGACGCCTCAACATTTATTGAACGGGGGGGGGGGGTAAATAAATGACAACACAACAGTACTAACCCACAACACAGTAACATTAGGCCCAAACCCAACGACATTTGTAAAGCAGTGGAGGGGAGAGGCTGACTTAAAATGTTTAATTTTTTCCCCTTCAACAACCCTTTGCAAATAATTTTCCACAGGGTGAGGTGTCTCTTGAGATAACAGCAGTGATTGGTCAGTCAGCGAAAGACAAGCCTTGTACGGCATTTATCTTCCATTGAACTTCATCGTAGTGTTGAACTGTGTCAATAGCAATAATGTCTTTGGTCTCATAAAAAATTAGGCTCTTAAAATTAGGGAAGTTTGCTGGCAAGTAGTCTGTTCCACCACTATTCTAAATAACAATGATTCAGAAAATTGCCTCTCTGGAACTTGGTTCTCATCTCATTGTAGTAATTCCCAATTTTAATCTTCTCTATCAGCACGTCCCACTGATTCCATTGAACGTGAAGAGGTGGATGGCATACAAAGTACGAAGGAGAGCATGGATGACATTTAGCTTACGATTTAATGAACATCTTGCAGCATGGATGGCTTCCCGTCTCTACTTCCTGTTTCCCTGTATGTCACTTCATTTGTACTACAGAACAACACTTCTGGGAAAATCAGAAATTAAAAAAAAATGTTTTTTTGGTAAAAACAATGCTCAAAAGTTGCAGTGACATCTAGTGGTTTAAATGAAAATACAGCCCAATAATGATACAAGCATTTAGAGGACACAACATTTCCCATCTTTATAAAAAAAAAATGTAAAAAAAATAATTTTCCTCTGGGGTAAAAAAAAATGAATTTAGTAAACCTGCAACACAGGTAACACATATACATTGTTCATTGTCTCTATGCAGTACTGTGTAAGAAATAACAAACACATCTTGAGACCCATAGTTAAGCAGTCACATTTCAACAGTCTCATTCCTCTCCAGACTGTCCACGAGAACAGTGGGTGGAGCAGGAGTTTTCCGTGGACTTGGAACTGTAGAGATGTCAGGAGCTTGATGGCAGGCATTCCATCTTCGACCACCCTCCAGTAGGTATGTGCTTTGGGCCAACTTTTTCTTGATTCGTTGAGTTTTTCCAAAATTCGGGTGAGCCTTGGGCACATGTAAAGGTGTTTTCACTCGCACACTATCCCCCTCTTGAAAAGACGGACTGCGTTGCATGCACCTCGCTTGTGATCAGCGTATGACTTCATGTTGTTTTGATGGTGTGTGACATTCCTTCATACTTGCTCATCCGAGACACGGTCAGCACGTGAGGGCAGCAGAACACTCAAGTTCGTATGCATCCTCCGGCCATGCAGTAGCTGAAAGGGAGAAGCACCAGTAGCTGCATGCGGTGTGGCACAATAAGTCATCAGGAAGGCAGTAATGGCAGGTTTCCACGGCTCAGACTGTGAGATTGCCATTTGCACACTGTTTCAGGACACGATTGAAACGCTCGATGGCGCCATTTGCAGCAGGGTAGTACACTGAGACTCTATGCTGTGCGATGTCCCGTTCAGCCAAGAAAGTAGCAAAGTCAGCAGATACAAACTGAGGACCATTATCCGTTACTATGGCTTCAGGGTTTCCATGTCTGCTGAAGACAGTGGAGAGGAAGGACGTAACATCCTTTGTTGTGACATTCGCAGAGAAACCGACCTCTGGCCACTTGCTGTAGTAGTCGACCTGGGTGATGGTGTATCGACAGTTCCACGTAGCTGTCTCAAAAGGCCCGACGATATCAATAGCCAGCTTTTGCCATGGCCTATCTGGGAAAGGCACTGGCTGAAGTGGAGCAGGGCGAGGCATCGCAGTCTTGTCGTTAGACTGACATGGCTCACATGACTGGATTGTAGAGTGGACCAGGGTATCCATCTTTGGCCACCAGTAGTACTCTCTCAGGCATTGCCTTGTGCGTACCACCCCTTGGTGCGTTTCATGTGCAAGGGCTACAACAGTAGTGCGTAAGGAGACCGGCACAACCAGACGCATTCCTCGAAGCACCTGTGAGTCTTTCACTGACTGCTCATGATATATGTGGAAGTACGGAGCAACATCTGGACTCGGCGCTTTCACTTTCCTTGGCCAGCCCCAAGCAATCTGTTCACAGATTGCAGAAATCTCCTGGCACGAAGCAGCAGCAGCCTCGAAGTCAGCAATGGGCAAAGCACCAAGAGCAGCAGTAATGTGTGCAACCACTTCTGGCTCAGCATCCAGATCAGGGTCGGCAGGTACAGGAAGAGGAAGATGGGAGAGACAGTCAGCAGTGGACTTCTCAGATCCAGGACAGTAGACCACATCATAGTCATAGGTCAAGTGCCTGGCAGACCAGCATGCAATTCGCATTCCAGCACGGCCTATACCTTTCATGGTAAGCAGGGTTGTGAGGACCTGGTGATCGGTACGTAAGGTAAATCTACGACCCCACAAGTATGTGCGCCACTTCTCAACTGCCCAGACAAATCCCAGCACTTCTTTTTCTACAGTGGAGTATTTGCGTTCCACTGTGGTGAGGGTCCAGGAGGCAAAATCCGCCGTGCGTTCTGTGCTGTCAGGGTGAAGCTGGGTGAGCACAGCTCTTAAGCCATAATCGAAGGCATTGGTGAACACCAATGCTGGCAGGGATGGGTCGAAGAGGGCAAGGGTGGCACTGTTCACCAGGAGTGAATTTACTTTCTCAAAGCTTTTCTGTGCCTCAGCTGTCCATTGAAAATCGGACTCTTTTCTGATGCATGCGCACATCGGCTCCGATTCTGTTGCATAGTTCGGGATGAACTTTGAGTACCATGACAACAAGCCCAGAAAAGAGTGCAGTGCAGCAGCGTCCGTTGGAGCTGGAGCATTCAGAACAGCTTCAGTGTGTTCTTTGTCAGGCATGATACCTTCGGCAGACACGACGTGACCCAGGAAGCATAGACTGGGCTGATTAAAGCAGCAGTTTTCTTCGTTCAGGAGTAAACCTGCCTCTTTCAGACGGTGGAGGACTTTCTTCAGACGAGCATCATGCTCTGTGCTGTTGGCTTCGTAGATGATGATATCATCGAGATAATTTTGCACTCCTGACAGACCTTCCAGGATGGCAGCCATCAACTTTTGGAATGTAGATAGTGCAGAGGAAAGGCCATACGGCACACGGCAGTAGCGAAAGAGACTATCATGGGTAATGAAAGCGGTGAGATCCCGACTTTCCTCATGTAAAAGCACCTGCTGGTAGGCACTTACCAGATCGATCGTTGAATACACTGCGGCTCCCCGCAGAGTGGACAGCAGCTCATCTATGTCTGGGAGTGGATAGCAGTCTGTGGCGACAGCTTTGTTTGGCTCCCAGAGATCCACGCACATATGAATGCCTCCTTTCTTCTTCTGCGTAACTATGATAGGAGACACCCAGGCGGAAGCATTGATTCTCTCGATCACACCAGCGGCAATGGGCCTGTTTGTCTCTTCTGTGACAACACCTCTCACAGACAGGGGTAGTCGATGCAGTTTTTGTCAGACTGGGGTTACAGATGTAGAAACCTTGACCCGGTGTACAAAGTTTTTAGCACACCCGATGAGTGGAGGAGAGGCGGACAGGTGCATGACAGAGGCATCTGGAGTAGTAGCAAGAGAAGAAGGAGACATTACAGCACCGCCTACTATGTGGATGTTCAGTGCTTTCATCAGATCCATACCCAGCAATGGCGTTCCATTCTCCACGATGAAGAAGACTGCTGGAGCGGGGATGTCATATGTGGACACCGTAGCTGAAAGGCATCCCAACACAGGTATGTGTGTCTTGGAGTATGTGACCAACCGAACAGTGAGTGACACACTGAAATACTCTTTAAACACAGAGCTGGGCAGTATGTACACCGAGGACTGTGTGTCAACAACCAGGTCCATGACATGGGCTGGTGAGTCTGAAGGCTGGATTTTGACATTACATGTTATTTCATCACCTGTGCGAGCAGACCCTTGAATGCATAGAAAAGTCAGTTCCGGAACCTCCACTTCTCACACTGGATGGGTGGAAGCAGAGACAATCTGGCAAAATGTCCCTCTTGTGGCACTTTTTGCAGGTTGCTTTAGCAGCAGGGCATTAGGATACATTTGCTAGATGACTGTCAGATCAACATCTGAAACATGTATGAGATGACTTTGCGGTCATAGCGGTAGGTACATATGTAGATGGCTTAATCTGGTACGGTGGTCGACGTGATTTATTTTGCACAGTTTGTACTGGTAAATTGGGTTTTTCTCCAACCATGCATTGAGCCTGTTCATCTGCAGACCCCAACTGTGTGGCAATTGTGATAGCCTTGGCTCTAGCAGCAGCAACCTTTCTCTAATGTGTGCATTTGAGATGTACTCAATAAGCTGATCAGCCAACATCTCATCACTTTTATGTCCAAAGTCACATGATGAAGCAAGCTCTCGTAAAGCAGCCACATACTGAATAACAGTCTCATGTGGGCATTGAACTCGTTTTCTGAATGTGTGGCGTTCCACTACCACATTAGCCATAGGAGTGAAATGTGCTTGTAGTATACCAACAGCAGAATCATAATCATCACCTGTGTTTGGCAGTAAGTAAAAGATCCTCTGACCTTCGGTTCCAAGGCAATGAAGCAGTACAGCTCTTTTTCTTGCAGCTGACCACGCATTCCCTGTTGCATTGATGACTAGGAGATCCTTGTCAAACATTCGCATCCAGGTCTTGAACTGGATAGCAGGTTTCCCAGGACAAGGCAGAAATGGGGCAGGACTGGGTACATTTACAGCCATCTTTGCAAAAAATAGTCATCTATACTAGTAGTATAGCAGGTGGGTTACCTCGTTGCCAATTTGTAGAGGTGGATGGCATATATAAAGCAAGCAGGAGAACATGGATGATTTTTCGCTTACGGTTTAAAGAACATCTTTCAGCATGGAGGGCTCCCAGTCTCTACTACCTGTTTCCCTGAGTGTCACTTCCTTTGAACTACACAACAACACTTCTGGTAAAAATAATACTCAAAAGTTAGCAGTGACATCTAGTGGTTTAAATGAAAATACAACCAAATAATAACACAAGCATTAGAGGACACAACAGAAAGCATCCTGCTGTGCTTGTTGACACCCTCATAGTTATTGCTTCCACTTACTTTCAATATCAAGAGCCATGGGTAGTATGGGAGTAAAGCAAAACGGCATGATTTCCTGAATAATCGAAACATAAAATGATGTTAGATCTTTCTTAATGAGAAAAACAGACTACTTCCTTATCCAATTTAAATTTTTGCACCGACTCCATTATTCCGAGCTATTGATATGCGTGGCTCTTTGTGATCTGATGTTTACCAACGCCCGTCGCTAACAGAGCCATATATATAGCCATAGATATATAAGAGCCATAGGCTCTTTTGTGTACCGATGTTTGGCCGCGCCCGTCGTTATCGGAGCTATTGATATGCGTGGCTCTCCTGTGCTCCGATGTCCAGCCGTGCCTGTCGCCATTGGAGCTATTGATTTGCATTTGTTTAGCAGCGACGGTCGTTGGGGGTGTTAGTTTCGACTTCATTGTTCAGTGGTCATGAGAGTCGTTGGAGCCGTTAGTGACCGACTGTTGTTCTTGGAGACTAGGCTTCTTGAGTCTCCTGGGTAGAGATTGCTACGGGACGACACTCTCCACAATAGGACCAACCTCAGCCCAGACCAGATTTGCCAACTACTGGACCTTTGCTTGAACACTACATACGTATTTCCAATTCAGGGGCCAGTTTTACAGACAGAAACACGCATATCAATAGCTCTGACAACGACTCCTAGAGGATAAATTCTGAGTCTCATCACCAGCCAGTCAGACTAGCTTGGTCTAGTCAGAAAGGCACGAACTGAGGAAGCCTCTTGGATGAGAGGCGAAACGTCTTCACGGATATATACCAAGTCCAGTTGCACTTGATTCAACTCCTTTGGATAACCATGACCTGGACGGATGAGAACATTCACAGACATAAGCAATCATAAGCTGTCAATAAAGCTACTCGGGAATGGACATAATTACTGCCTTGTCATACACATCACGTGCACAACGTCCAATTAAGAAGGGAGAAGTGTGCATTTTAACTTCTGGAGTGATTCTGAATTGCTTGTTCATCTAGAATAAAGTAAGTATCATGTTTCTTGCTTAACAAGTTGATACTAGTCTTATTCCAGCTGCTTCAGTATTAGTCATTTTGTCTATACATCTGCTGCTGGTTCCTATTGGGATCTTATTATAGCTGTAGCTGTCTTATTCTATTTACTTACTTGTCTTATTTACTTATTCTAGCTGTAGCTGTTTTTCACCTAGTGTGCCCTTAAATATTTCTTGTTGCCTAGCTGTTTTGACTTAGTTATCCTTTTAAATTATAAATATATTCCTTGGTAACTTGCTGTTTGCAGTTGTGTGAGGTTTGATAGAGTTTTACATAAGTGACCAGTTTCTGGGCAATAGGCCTCTTTTCAGTGTACCTGTTTGGCCAATTGGGAGTTAAGTGGCCAGGATGTGGCCTGCACTCATGGCAGACAATTAGCAATCAGTGTTCTTTAAATCACTGCTGCTACTTGGAAGCGTTAGCTTCCAAATATCAGGCAAACAAGCCTAGATTGAACGAAACAAATGCATGCGCGACTTTTTCAAGCCAAGACTTCGTCAAGCACGGACTGCTCTTTTTAGATCCGGTCAGTCTTATGTATTTTTTGTAGCTAGTATAGACTATGTTTTTCCTTTGCATTCCTGTCCTTTCCTCTTCCTGAGGCTGGCATAGACGTTGGGTCACTGGTAGGCGCTGTGACCCTACCAATCTCATCTATCCCACTCTCTCCACTCACGTTGAGCAAGAGGCGACAGGAGGGCTCTGGAATTGCCAGTCTGCGGTGCCGAAAGCTGAGTTTATCTCAAGCTACGCATCCTTGCTCTCCCTCAACTTTCCTGTTCTAACTGAGAACTGGATCATGCCAGAAAACACTACCACACCCGCAGCTCTGTCTGATGTGTACTCTTTTTCTCACACTCGCAGAGCTGGGAGGCGGGGTGGTGGTACTGGCCTGCTGATCTCCCTGAAATGGAAATACGCTCTTGTTTCCATTCCACAATTTTCTCCGCCCTCTTTTGAATTTCATGCTGTTACTGTCTCTTATCTAGTTAAACTCACTATCTTGGTTGTGTACCGCCCACCAGGCCCCCTTGGTGAGTTTCTGGGGGAGCTTCACACACTTGTCTCGCACTTCCCTGTTGATGACTCTGCACTTATCCTTCTCGGTGACTTCAACATGCACACTAAAAAGTTAAATCCTCTTCTCTCTTTCCTCTCCTCCTTTGACCTTCACCTCTTACCCTCTCCTCCTACCCACAAGGCCGGCAACCAGCTGGACCTTATCTTTACTAGACACTGTACTATTTCCAATCTCTCTGTTACTCCCCTCCAGCTCTTTGACCACCATTTCATGTCCTACTCTCTCTCCCTCTCTTCACCCCCCTCAGCCCCTTCTCCTACCCAAATGGTTTCCACCCATAGACACCCCCGCTCTCTCCACCACTACTCTTTCTTCCTCTGTTATCTCTATCCTCCCTACACCTGAATCTTTCTCTCTCCTACCTCTGACACTGCTACTGATCTTCTTCTCTCTACCCTCTCCTCTTCTCTGGACAATCTCTGTCCCCTCACCTCCAGGCCTGCACGCCCAACTCCACCTGCCCTTTGGCTGACCGACTCAGTACGTACTGACAGACGGAGTCTGAGAGTGGCAGAGCGCAAATGGAGAAAAGGCAAACTCCCAGAGGACCTTCTTAACTTCCAGTCTCTCTTTCCACTTTCTCCTCCTCCCTTTCTGCTGCTAAGGCTGCCTTCTATCGCTCCAAAATCCTATCATCTGACTCTAATCCTAAGAAACTCTTTAAAACTTTATATACACTTCTTCAACCCCCACCTCCTCCTCCTTCTTCCTCCCTTCTCCCTGATGACTTCGCTAACTTCTTTGACAAGAAGGTAAACGACATCAGATCCTCCTTTTCTCACCACCCGGTTAGTACTGCTTGCACTATCCCACCCGCTGCACCCTCATTCACCTCTCCACGTCCCAACCTATCCCACCTCGCTCCCCTCTCCCCCGACGAGGTTCTAAACCTCATCACATCCTGTCGCCCCACCACATGCTCCCTTGACCCGGTCCCCTCCCCTCTTCTTCAGTCTATAGCACCTGAACTCCTTCCCTATCTAACCCACCTCATCAACACCTCCCTCCAGGCAAGATGCTTTCCATCTGTCTTCAAGACTGTTAGAGTCACCCCCCTTCTCAAGAAAACATCACTTAACCCCTCTGATGTCAAAAACTACAGAACAGTTTCCCTTCTACCCTTTCTATCCAAAACTTTCGAACGTGCTGTCTTTAACCAACTTTCTGTATACTTCCACCAGAACAACCTCCTGGACCCCAACCAGTCTGGGTTCAGGGTGGGTCACTCGACAGAGACGGCCCTCCTTGCAGTGACAGAATCGCTGCCCTCTGTGAGAGAAAACTCTCTCTCCTCTTTCCTGATACTCCTGGACCTGTCAGCTGCGTTCGACACAGTGAACCACCAGATCCTCCTCTCTACACTCGAGGGGCTGGGTGTCACAGGCTCTGAACTCTCAATCTTTGCTACCTACCTGACGGGTCGCTCCTACCAGATGATATGGAGGGGATCTGTGTCGGAGCCTTGCAGACTGACTACAGGCGTTCCACAGGGTTCGGTTCTGGGTCCTCTCCTTTTCTCCCTGTACACAACATCCCTGGGTTCTGTTATTCGCTCGCATGACTTCTCTTACCATTGTTATGCCAATGACACCCAGCTGATCTTGTCCTTTCCTCCCTCTGACACACAAGTAGAGAAACGCATTGCTGCGTGTTTGACTGACATCTTGGAGTGGATGGCGACACACCACCTGAAGCTCAATCTGGACAAGACAGAGCTGATGTTCCTCCCGGGGAAATGTTGCCCACACCGAGACCTGGTCATCACCATTGACAACACCGTGGTGACGCAAAATCGGACTGTGAGGAATCTGGGTGTGATCCTGGTCGACCAACTGTCGTTTGCTGAAAACGTTGCATCGGTTGCTCGCTCCTGCAGATTTTTCCTCTATAACATCAGGAGGATTCGCCCATTCCACACCGACGAGATGGCACATGTGCTCATCCAGGCTCTGGTCATCTCCCGGCTGGACTACGGCAACTCCCTCCTTGCTGTCGCCCCGGCGTCAGCCATCAGACCTCTGGAGCTTGTTCAGAAAGCTGTAGCTCGTCTGGTGTTCAATCGCCCTAAGTTCTCCCACACAATTCCGCTTCTCATGTCCCTACACTGGCTCCCAGTAGCTGCTCGCATCCAGTTTGAGACTCTGGTGCTAGCCTACAGGGCAGTGAAAGGGACAGCGCCTTCCTATCTCCAGGCCATGGTCAAGCCGTACACCCCCGCCCGACCACTTAGCTCTGCTGCCTCGGGACGCCTGGTTGCCCCGTCGCTCAGAGGCCATTGCTGCTGATTGACCCGGTCACGGCTCTTTTCTGTCCTGGCTCCACAGTGGTGGAATGAACTCCCCACTGATGTCAGGACAGCGGAGTCGCTGCCCATCTTTCGGCGCAGGCTGAAATTTCACCTCTTTAAGAACTACTACCCTGTTACTTGTTCTTAACACTTATTGTATTCACTCATTAAAAAAAAAATAAAAAAAAAAAATATATATATATATATATATATATATTTCTTGCACTTTTACTTTAACACTGGTTTTGCTCTTAGATACTTGTTTAGATGCACTTATGACCTCTGATGACAAGTAGTTTTCCTGATTTCCTACGTTAAATGCACTTATTGTAAGTCGCTTTGGATAAAAGCGTCGGCTAAATGACTGTATGTAATGTAATGTAATGTAATTCAAAAATTCAAAACATGTGACATGTAATGGTCCAATGGGGGAGGGGGGTTTGTATTTGTCTATTGACATGATTTATTTATAACTACAAAATAGGTGCTTATATCTATGTCTGCAACTGCTGTCCAATTCATTCCTGTTATTCAATGTAGACATTTCTGGTTTGCAAATGATAAAATATGTTTTTCAGTTAGACATAGATTGCACATTTTACTACTGGTTGAATAAGCCTTTTTCTTTGAGAGGACTTTCCTGGTGGCTGAATAATTAATGTTTCTGTCCGCCAATGACCAAATATAGCGGCTTAAAGATATTACATTCTTTAAACGGCTGTTTCTAAAGCTACACGTGTGCATTAAACCTCTTTTTGAATGTTCCCTCTGTTAGACCAACATATGTCTCTATTTTACCCTTGTCATTTCTCGTCACAGTAGCTTGGCAGATAACTCCTTCCGTCTGGCATTTTCTTTCGAGGGGGCATGAGTAGTTCACACGGCAGTTGCAGTTGAGGGAGTCCATTTGTGATGAAGGTGTCAATTTCTTCATGATTCTTATGTTGTGGGATGATATTATTTGTTGAATGCTAGGCATGCAGTTGTAACTAATTTTGATGGTGTTCCTATTGTATATCTCCCTCAGTTGATGGTCCGGCGTAAAGCACTTATCCAAAAGTTAAAAAAAAACTGCTCACTGATGTTTGTGGCCACGGTGTCACTGTAGGGTGGGTTGTATCATGTAATCGTTCTCTGCTACGTTTGTTGATTAGCTGGCAATCAGTGTTTAATGGTGGGTTGTACTTGTAGTGATATAACGCCATGTATATACACTGGAACTACATTATGTGTTATGTACTACCCGGACTGTTATTATGGTTACACCACTACCATGTATGGTTATTACGTCTGCCTACTGAGCCACGATTAAACCTGAGTTCTATAACCCGTTGTGGTCATTGATCATCGACCAATACTACCTCAAGTATTACTTCATGGTGGCAGCGGTAAAGTACTCTCTATGAAGAATGAAGATAGACTGATAACATTGTCCGTGGATAATTTCTGTCATCATTCAAGCAAGAGTGCGCCGGAGCTGAGCTAGCCGCAAAGCTAACTAGCTAGCTAGTAACAGGAGACGTCATGGCATCGCATCTACCGACGATGAATTGGTCAGACCCGGACCTGGGTGAGGCAATTTCACTGTATAAACAGAAAATGACTCTGTATTTAGAAGATGAAGAAATAAATGGCGCAGCTAAACAAGCTAGGAAAATATGTCGTGGAATCGGAGATGAAGGATTAAAAAGACTGAACGCCAGTGGTCTCACCGATGATGAAAAGAAAAAGCCTGCCAAACTATGGGACTTTGAAAAACAGCTAAAGTTGAACGTAAATTTCAGAATCCGTAGACTGCAACTGATGCAGCACAGACAGAAACCAGATGAGAATGTTGATAATTTTGTGACCAGAGCCAGAACACTAGCACAGAAATGTCAGTTTTCAGACGAAGAGTTTAACGAGCGTATGATTGAGCTTGTTATTGCGAGCACTCCCCATGATGCCCTGAGGAATGATCTATACAGCAAACCAAAATGATATTCCTTAGCAGAGGTTCTGGCCGAGGGACGAAAATACGAAGCCCTGACAGCAGGCAATGAACAGTTAGACAAACTTAGCCTGTCACACAATGAGAGAATCCACGCTGTGGACAGGGACCGCATATGTCGTAACTGTGGGAGAAGCCACAAACCACGTCGATGTCCTGCATATGATGATGAATGCAATGCGTGTGGTGCAAAAGGTCACTGGGAGCGGTGCTGCAGGAAGGCCAAACGAGAGCGCCAGGAACACTCCAGCCAGAGCAGGAGCGGGGGAAGTAAGTCCCACACACCACAAGACAAACAGCACAAGCGCAAAACCTATATCGACAAAAAGCAACAGAGCAGGACTCGCATACATGCTGTAGAGAGTAGCAGTGAAACAGACAGTGAGAACGAAAGTACTTACCAGAAACTGTTCCACTCCATAACTATCAGTGAAAAGTGCATGCAAAGCATAGACAGCAAGCCGGCCAGAGAGGAGGCGTACACAGTCCTGAAGGTGACACCACCTGACCTACCTGGTCGTGGATACACACTACGTCTGAAGATAGACACAGGTGCGTCAGGCAACACACTCCCATTGCGTACCTTCAAGCGATGTACGGTGAAAATGCATGCACCCAGAAACGACTGAAAAAAACCAACAGGAGGCTATCTACATACAGTGGTCACGCCATCCCCTGCCTAGGCACCATTGACATTCCATGCTAGTACAAAGAATCCAAATGGATCAATGCAAAGTTCCATGTTGTAGACGTACCAGGGCCAGCCATAGTTGGGCTGCCAACATGTGAACTGTTAAACCTAGTGACTGTCAATGTAGATGCAGTGACCGAGAAAGGACATGCAAACCAGAAAAAAGTCAACACAAGACAGACAAAACCCAAAATGACCATATCTAAGAGTGCAGACCTAAAGAGAGCATACCCAGACCAGTTTGACAAAATTGGCAACTTCAGTGGAAAGGCCAAGCTCTTCCTGAAAAATGATAATGAACCATTCATAGAGCCACCACGTAAGTGCAGCATTCACATCAAAGACAAACTGAAAGATGAACTGAATAACCTAGTCGAACAAGATGTGTTAAGAAAAGTAGAACAGCACACAGACTGGTGCTCGAGTCTGGCATACAACACAAAGAAAGACGGTTCCCTTCGCATATGCTTAGACCCCCAAAAGCTTAATGCCAGCCTTAGGAGATGCCCACACAAGATTCCTACTGTGGAGGAACTGAACCCGAAGTTTGCAAATGCGAAAATATTCAGCAAACTTGACGCAAAAGCTGGATATTGGTCAATACACCTAGAGGAAGAGTCACAACTGCTAACCACATTCCGAACTCCATTTGGTAGATACTGCTGGAAACGTTTGCCATTTGGTCTCAGTGTCTCTCAAGATCTCTTCCAGGCAAAGATGGACCAAATCCTGGAGGGGCTCGACGGTGTCGTCAGCATAGCCGATGATATCGCAGTCTACGGAGCAAGCGAAGAGGAGCATGACAGGAACCTGACCAACCTAATGGAGACAGCAGCCAAGACAGGTATTGTGTTCAACAGTGACAAGTGCACAATCAAACAGACAAGCATCTCATTCTTTGGCAACCTGTACACAGACAAAGGTATCAAACTTGACCCAGCCAAAATCAGGGACATCCAGAAAATGCCGACACCCCAGAACAAAGATGAACTGAGCAGATTCTTGGGGATGCTGACCTACCTGTCACCCTACATCCCAAAGTTCGCAGACAAAGCACACACACTGAGGGTGCTGCTGAAAAGTGACGTGCCTTGGACATGGGACACTGACCACCAAAAGAGCTTTGAGGACCTGAAATCAGTTATCAACGAGCATGACTGCCTGAAGTACTATGATCCAAGCACACCTCTGACACTTGAGGTCGATGCATCACAGAAAGGACTGGGCGTGGCATTAGTGCAGAACAAAAGACCCATAGCTTTTGGCTCAAAGACACTGGACGACTGCCAATCCAGGTACAGCAACATAGAGCGAGAAATGCTGGCCATAGTCTATAGAATGCAGCGATACCATACCTACCTGTATGGAAAGTCATTCATTGTAGTTACAGACCACAAACCCCTCGTTACCATATGCACAAAGCCACTGCATGCCGCCCCGCCACGGCTTCAGCGGATGCTGATAAAAACACAAGGATACAACTACGAGGTCACGTATCGACCAGGAAACCAGATGGTCCTGGCAGACACACTCAGCCGACTACCCAACCCTGAGAACAACAGCAACATCGAGCTGGACGAGCGCATTGACGGAATAGAGGCAGAAGTCGAGGATCCAGAGATGCTCACTGTTGCAATAATAAACTTCTCTCCCGAGAAACAGGACGCACTCCGCACAGAAACCACCAGCGACCCCAGACTCAATGCACTGAAAGAGCTGATCCACCAGGGATGGCCAGACAACATCAAAGCTCTACCAAGACAACTACGTGAGTACTGGTCATTCAGAGATGAGCTCGCAGTTGAAGCAGGAGTCATATTCAAAGGCAGACAGGTGCTCATCCCAGACTCCATGACTGATTCTATACTCGAACAGCTGCATGTAGGACACCAGGGCATCGAAAAGACACGGCGACTGGCGAGAGAAAGTGTCTACTGGATCAGAATGAACGATGACATCGAAAGAGTCTGCAGGTCATGTAGCGTATGCGTGGAACATCAGGATGCAAATCCAAAGCAACCTCTCAACCCACACAACACACCGTCAAAACCATGGCAATCCCTAGCTTCTGATCTATTCGAGATCAATGGACATCAGTATTTACTGATTGTGGACAGATATTCTAAGTTCCCTCTAGTGGATGAAATGCCCATGCCTGTGTCCAGCCGGGCAGTTGCACAAAAAATGGAAATGTACATGTCTCTTTTTGGAAGGCCTGACGAGATACTTACAGATAATGGACCCCAGTACACAGGGCACGCGTTCCAGAAATTCACGGCTGACTGGGGAATCAGGCACGTGACAAGCTCACCCCACTATCCAAAAAGCAATGGATTCATTGAGAGGCATGTGCGACACATCAAATCCATTGTGAAGAAAACCATGAGACAAGGAGGTAACATACAAGTGGCCTTACTACAGGTCAGAGCAACACCCATCGACAGTAAACTACCATCACCAGCAGAACTGATGTTCGGAAGGCCAGTCACCACCCTGCTGCCGAGTCGAGGGGACCCAGGCAAGGAGGAAAACCGACTCCACCTGGAGCAGAGAACAGCAAACATGAAGGAACATCATGACCGCAGCAGCGGCAGAGAACTACCTCCACTCGGTCCCGGACAGCACGTATCTGTCCTAAACAAGGAAAAAGGGACTTGGTATCCAGCCACCGTCGTACAAAAGTGCGATGAGCCAAGGAGCTACATTGTGCAAACATCAAATGGGAACAAACTCAGACGTGGCAGGAGCCACCTGCGGGAAATTCACCACCCCCATGCACTGAGGAGCGCAAGAACCCGCTTCACAGAACCTCAACGGGACACTCATGCAGCTGGAACTTCTTCCAGCCAAACCTGTGAGACACACAAGACAGTACGCACAAGATATGGAAGAGCTGTTTCCAAACCAGCTCACTACAAGGACTATGAGTAGAGACAATCACACACAAAAGGAGGGCTCTGAATATGTTTATATTTTGATACTGTAGAAATGTAAAACTAAACAGGGGGGATGTAGTGATATAACGCCATGTATATACACTGGAACTACACTAGGTGTTATGTACTACCCGGACTGTTATTATGGTTACACCACTACCATGTATGGTTATTACGTCTGCCTACTGAGCCACGATTAAACCTGAGTTCTATAACCCGTTGTGGTCATTGATCCTCGACCAATACTACCTCAAGTATTACTTCAGTACTAGAGCTTAAAATTTTAGCTGCTCTTTTGTAATGCATATTGGTAATGGGATGTAGCTTCATTGAAGATGGACTCATTAGATGATAATTTTGAGAGTCTTCTATTAATGTTTTCCGGGACGTTCTTCAAGATTGAGGGTGGATGGTTGCTTTCTCTATGAACATACTACAGCTTGTTGTTGGGCTTAATGTACGGCTTGTATGTGCCGTTTCTTAGGTCCAGAAAGTCAGTTTGTTTTTTGTTTGTGTCAATTGTGATTTTTAGCCCATTGTTTGATAATATCTTGCATATTGTTTTATTAATTTGCTCGACCTCTCTTGGTGTTTTGCTACAAATTGCTAGCCCATCATCCCTATAGAGTCCGACATTAATATCTAGTTATTGTAGTTGAAATAACAAATATACTCCAAGTAGATCACAAGTTTCCGCCCAGTCGAAGCTACCCATGGTTACATCAAATTTTTCTGCCATGAGTTTCCATTGTGGTACAAAAGTTATTCCTTCGCCTGGTATAAATGTATCTGTTTTGCTCAGATATCACTGTTTGACCTACTGGATATAAATATTTGAGGTACTGTCCAAAATAATTAACATCCAATTAGAACCAGACCCTCTTTTAATCGTTTTCTGACGGTCTGATACACAGACCAAACCGACTGCCTATCAACAACACACGTTTTCTCTTATAGCCTTATCACAGCAAAGGGGGCAGGAGAGGACTCAAATGCAGACAGCAAGGACAGACTGGGTTTGAACAAAGCTTTAATAACAAAAGCACTTAAAAACCGCAGGAACAGACGGCAGGATCAGACAGCAGGTAAAGACAGCGGTAAAGCACACAAAATGACATGGCAATCTAGCGACCAAGAGTCTCTGGGAGTGTGTCTGGGAGTGTCTCAGTGAGTGTGTGAGACAAACCAACCAAGAGCCCGAGCAACCAAGGGGCATATGTACCCAGGGAAGGCCATTCATGGTGATTGGGCACAGGTGCGCAGGACCCGTACAGCCAATCGGGGAAAGGGGAGCGAGATTGGTCACAG
This sequence comes from Lampris incognitus, assembly GCF_029633865.1. Classification (NCBI taxonomy): domain Eukaryota; kingdom Metazoa; phylum Chordata; class Actinopteri; order Lampriformes; family Lampridae; genus Lampris; species Lampris incognitus. The sequence continues at coordinate 41,230,012 of NC_079219.1, forward strand.
GTGCGCAGGACAGAGCAGGGACTGGACAGCCAATTGGAGAAAGGGGACATGAGGTGAGTGAAGCCGGGCATTCAGGGTCACTTAGGCACATGGGCGCAGGTGAACTAAAACACCAATTGGGGGACGGAAGAGCCCCGATAACAGGACCCCCCTCCCTTCAAGGGACGGATTCCAGAATTCCAGACGTCCCAAACAAACGGACCATGAGCACCAAGCAGGACGGACAAAGGAGTACAAGGGGAGGATGAATGGGGCCAGGGGTCTCGTACAGATGGTCTGATGGCTAGAACAATGGATGTAACCGATCTGGAGGGTGACCAGGATGCAGGACCAAGGGGCAGAGCAGCTCCAGCGAACGGGCAGATGGACGACCCGGAAGCCAGTGATGCCAACAGGACCGCTGCGGCGGGACGGCCGCTCGGGAAACGGACTTCAGAGGTGGTGGGATGGCCGCTCGGGAAACGGACTTCAGAGGCGTGGGAAGGGCCGCTAAGAAAACGGACTTCGGAGTAGGCGGAAGGGCCGCTCGGGAAACGGACTTCGGATAATGAATTGATATATATATATATATATATGGCGTGGTGTAGTCCATTGCCTACCAACACGAGGATCGCTGGTTCGAATCCCTGCGTTACCTCTGGCTTGATCAGGCGTCCCTTCAGACACAATTTGCTGGGTCTGGAGGTGGGAAGCCGGATGTTTCCTGGTCGCTGCACTAGTGACTCCTCTGGTCGGTCGGGGTGCCTGTTCATGGGGTAGGGGAATTGGAGGAATAGCGTGTTTCTCCCACGTGCTACGTTCCCCTGGCAAAACTCCTCACTTTCAGTATCCAAAGGAGTTGAATCAAGTGCAACTGGATTTGGTATATATCAAATCAAATCAAATCAATTTTATTTGTATAGCCCAATATCACAAATTACAAATTTTGCCTCAGTGGGATTAACAGCAACACAACATCCTGTCCTTAGACCCCCTCATCGGCTAAGGAACAACTCCCTAAAAAAACCCTTTAACAGGGAGAAAAAATAGGAAGAAACCTCAGGGAGAGCAACAGAGGAGGGATCTCTCTCCCAAGACGGACAGTGTGCAATGGATGTTGTGTTCACGCAATTCACATAATACAACATTGACAGAGGATAAGATAATTATAATGGACATAAAATTTATGAAGAGCATGATGCACAGGATGCCAAGCAGTGTCCACATGCCAACGGAGCAGTCCAGGACCCAAGCCACGCGACCAGCATCATCATGTAATAAAAGAAAAACTTATGTGAGGAGTGGAAGGGCAGGCAGCATCCAAATGGCGACCACAATCACCACTGAGAGCTGGGAGGAGAACCGACTGCACATGCATGCAAGAGAGACTCACATGACACCATTCAAACACAGAAAAAGAGAAAGGAGAAGACATCATTCAGAGAGAGAGAAGATATGTTAGAGAATCAAATCAAATCAAATCAAATCAATTTTATTTGTATAGCCCAATATCACAAATTACAAATTTGCCTCAGTGGGATTAACAGCAACGCAACATCCTGTCCTTAGACCCTCTCATCGGATAAGGAAAAACTCCCTAAAAAAACCCTTTAACAGGGAAAAAAAATGGGAAGAAACCTCAGGGAGAGCAACAGAGGAGGGAACTCAGAGCCATAGATATGAGGGGCTCTTTTGTGTACCGATGTTTGGCTGCGCCCGTCGTTATCGGAGCTATTGATATGCGTTGCTCTCCTATGCTCCGATGTCCAGCCGCTCATATCTATGTCTCTCTTAGCGACGGGCGTTGGTAAACATCGGATCACATAGAGCCACGCATATCAATAGCTCTGACAACGACTCCAAGAGGATACATTCTGAGTCTCATCACCAGCCAGTCAGACTAGCTTGGTCTAGTCAGAAAGGCACGAACTGAGGAAGCCTCTTGGATGAGAGGCGAAACGTCTTCAAGGATATATACCAAGTCCAGTTGCACTTGATTCAACTCCTTTGGATAACCATGACCTGGATGAATGAGAACATTCACAGACCTCCTCACTTTCAGGTGAAAAGAAGCGGCTGACGACTCCACATGTATCGGAGGAGACACGTGGTAATCTAAAACCCACCCCAGGTTGGCAGAGGGATGGAGCAATGAGAAAGACGGCTCGGAAGCGTGGGGTAATTGGCTGGATACAATTGGGGAGAGAAACAAATAATCTGATGTATATTGAGATTTGTTCACTGGGTTTGATATGTGGATTTGTTCACTTCAGATTATTGGCAACGGATTATCTGTATGCTATATCCTGCTTGTTTACATGTTTGAAATAAATCATTCATTCATTCATTCATTCATTCAAGGTGTCATCTTCGAGCTCGACTACTTGTGAAACAATCCCATTGTAGACTTCAGGCCTTTCTCAAGCTGTATTCTCGTCTGTGCTTGTGTTCTTGTAAAACGTCATCAGTCAAAGGTCACAGCCCAAGTACTGCCCCAATAATACACAAGTTCGCATTACACCACGAACGATAAAAATTCCCGTAAGATTTCTTGACACGCCCATTTTACAGGCTTTTTACAGTATACATCGGTTGGTAACTTATGAACTTTTCAACACACATATATCAGCGTTCCTTTCGGCCTTCAATCGATCCTTTTACCACTCAACTTAGTTTTTGACTCTTTTTTTTTTCTTCTAGAGAGCACAGAAGAAAAAAAAAACCATCAAACAGGATTTGTAAAGGATACTCGGATGAAGTGGGTGAATCTTAGGGGTACGGTCCCATAGTGAATACCTGTCATTCAGTGAACAGTTGGGCATCTCTTCCCTCCAGTCTACTGTCTCTCACTTACAAGCAGGAATGCAACTGTTCCCAAAGTCTGGAGTCTCCTAGAAAAGTTTGATGCATCAAAAAAGAAACAAAAATATACTATTGTGACACACACTAGTCAGAGGACTCATCGCATGACATAAGAGACGAGGTCAGAGTTCAAAAAAGTAGTCTTTACTGAAAAGCAGGGTTCAGTACACAGAAAAGGCAGTCCAGTAATCCAAGCAAACAATACCAAAGGAGTAGGCGAAGGCCATGTCCAGGGTCAAAGCAAGGTAGTCAAATCCAGTAGTCCAAACAGATGATTCAAAGGGGTTAGAGCGAAGAAATACAAACACTAGAGAAAGGCTGGCATGACTTGTCACTAGGCACAAAACAAACTGGCACAGAAACAAAATACATAGGACTTATCAAGAAACTGATACAATCACTGGCCAGAGGATCAGCAGCCAACAGGTGTGACATCTCCCTATCGGCCTGCAGTCAGCCAGTATGAGTGGCACCTGCCCTCAATTGGCCTGTGATTAGGTGCACCTGTGCGGGGGACTATCTGACCGGGTGCTTTGCAGACATACGTCGTCGAGTCCTGGGGAAGCTTAGCATCGGTCTGCGGAAGCCCATGTCTCCTGAACCCTCGTCTGCCTCCTCTGTGTGAGAGAGTGTTTCCTGCGTTTAGTAGTTTATGTTTATTCTTGTTTGCATTTTTAACTAACTGTTTGGCAGTGGTTTTTGCCGAAGTCCAATAAAGTGACTTCTCTGCGATCGGGTCCAAACACACGGCGTTAAAGAAAAAGATGCTTCCAATCTGGACGAGGCATGCAATCAGGCAGGAGGACACATCTAAGGCACAGACCGGGGCGTGTCAGTACCCCCCCTCCAGCGCCGGCACCGGACGGCCCAGGCAAATCAGGTTGGCGGCGATGAAAGTCCCGAATGAGGCCCGGATCCACAACAAAGCGGGCAGGGACCCAGGATCGCTCCTTAGGCCAGTACCCCGCCCAGTCCACCAGATACTGACGGCCCCGACCCAGAGCACGAACCGTCAGAAGACGCCGGACGGTGTACACAGGGCCACCATTGACGAACCGGGGGGGGGGGGGGCAGGAACCAAAGGACTCTCCCGCACAGGCTTCATCCGGGACACGTGGAACATGGGATGGACCCTCATGGAACTGGGGAGCTGGAGCCACACGGCCACTGGGTTGATGATTCGGGAGATGGGGAACGGCTCCACGAACCTGGGAGCCAGTTTGCATGAGACAACAAGCAGGAAGAGGTCTCAAGTGGACATCCAGACCTTCTGGCCGGGCCGGTAGGCAGGCGCGGGGGTCTGCCACCGATCAGCCAGCCTCTTATACTGGTCAGAGGTCCTCAGGAACACCCAATGGGCCCGGGTCCAGGTGCGCCGACACCGACGGACGAGGCCAAGGGGATATCCACTTTCGGCTCCAGGGCAGGGAACAGAGGCGGTTGGTAACCATAGGCGCACTGAAAAGGGGTGAGACCAGTGGCAGAGCAAGGCAGGGTGTTGTGTGCAACCCAAATGAGGTGCTTGCTCATGGTGGCCGGGTTCTGGTAGACGAGACAGCGCAGCCCGGTCTCCAGCTCCTGGTTCAGTCGCTCCACCTGGTCACTGGACTGGGGGTGAAACCCGGAGGAGAGACTGACTGAGACCCCTAGTAGTGAAAAAAATGCCTTCCAGAACTGTGAGATGAACTGGGGTCCTCGATCAGAGACCACATCCCTAGGGAATCCATGGAGGTGAAACACATGAGACAGCATCACCTCCACCGTTCCCTTGGCAGTGGACATCTTGGGCAGGGGGAAGAAATGCAACATTTTCGAGAACCAGTCCCCTACCATCAGAATGGTGGTGTTACCGTCCGAGGGCGGAAGGCCTGTGATGAAGAATAGGGAGACATCAGACCAAAGACGGCGGAGCAGCGGGAGCGGGCGCAGGAGACCAGCAGGAAGGCGTCGGGAGACCTTGTTCCAAGCGCACACAGGACAAGCAGCTACACATTCTTTTATCTCCTTCTCCATGGCCGGAATGATGAAGAGAGTCCGCCGCACACCAGGGTGACAGGAGAGGCGGCAGGTGTGAGCCCAATGGATGACCTGAGAGTGAAAATAGACAGGAAAAAACAGCCGATTCAGGGGACAGCCAGCAGGCGCTTAGCGGACGCCCCTTCTGACCTTGCTGGCAATGCCCCAGGTGATGGCCCCCACCGTACAGGAAGCAGGCAGGAAGCTGGCTGGAGACCTTGGAGCAGGGTCAGGGCAAAACAGATGAGACAGGGCATCCACCTTGGTGTTCTTGGAACCAGGACGGTTGGACAGGGTAAAATTAAATCGGGTAAAGAAAAGAGCCCACCTGGCCTGTCTGGAGTTGAGTCGTTTGGCTGTCCGGATGTACTCCAAGTTAGTATGGTCAGTCCACACCAAGAATGGGTGCTCCGCCCCCTCCAACCAGTGACGCCACTCCTCCAAGGCCATCAGAATGGCCAGCAACTCCCTGTTATCCACATTGTTATTACTCTCAGCGGGGGTGAGCATTTGGGAGAAGAAAGTGCAGGGATGGAGCTTGCTGTCCTCTGGAGCCCGCTGGGAGAGGACAGCGCCCAGTCCCCCGTCCGAGGCATCGACCTCCACCACGAACTCCCGCCGGGGAGCAGGCAGCGTGAGGATGGGCGCTGATGTAAAGCCGCTGGAAAGCCTGATCCGCCTGGGAAACCACAGACACTTCACACTGGGGGAGGTTAAGGCATGCAGAGGGGCGGTGATGGTGCTCTACCGATGGATGAACCGCCTGTAAAAATTGGCGAACCCCAGGAAACGGCGGACCTGGGTGCTATTGGAGGGCGTAGGCTACTCCGCATCAGCACTGACCATAGCGGGATCTATTTCCATGCTGCCCTCAGAGATGATGTACCCCAAGAAGGCGACAGTGGAACCGTGGAACTCACACTTTTCAGCCTTGGCGAAGAGCGTGTGGTCAAAGAGGCGCTGCAATGCTAGCCGTACATGCTGGACGTTTGACTCTTCATCGGGGTAGAAGATGAGGATATCGTCCAAGTAGAGGAAAACAAACTGGTCCTATATGTGCCTAAGGACGTCATTCACGAGAGACTGGAAAAACGATGGAGCATTGGTCAGACCGAAGGACATCAACAGGTACTCGTAATGCCCACTATAGGAGTGTCCACTCACCCCCCTTCCGTATCCTGACCAAATGAAAGGCATTCCGAACATCGAGTTTGGTGAAAATCTTAGCACCTTGTAAAAGTTTGAATGCAGAAGAGACAAGAGGGAGGGGGTACCTGTTCCTAACGGTGATGTCATTCAGGCCACGGTAGTCTATGCAGGGACGCAGCATCTTGTTCTTCTTCTCAATTAAGAAGAACCCCGCCCCCGCAGGAGATGAAGATGGTCGGATAATGCCAGCAGCCAGAGAAAAGTCTATGTAGTCCTTCATAGCCGTAGTCGCCGAGCTGACAGGAAATGTAGACGGCCTCAGGGCGGCGAGGTCCCGGGAAGCAAATCAATGGTACAGTCGTAGGATCGGTGAGGAGGCAGAGACGTAGCACAAGCCTTGTTGAACAATTCCATGAGATTGTAGTAACAAGACGGCACTCTGGGGAGATCTGGAAGTTCAGGGTCCAACAAAACTGGAGGTGACGTGGAGGCAGGAGTCACAGAGGTAGCAGGCACAGTAGACACAGGAGACGAGCAGTCAGGATGCTGAGAATGATCTGGAGTGGAACCAGAACACAGGCGCTAGAGCAATCCCGGCCCCACCCTGTCATCTCCCCAGTAGTCCAATCCAGATGAGGGTTATGTTGTTTCAGCCAGGGATAAGAGAATGCATCGGGGAGTTGAACAGTTGGAAGCTCAGGGATTTGGTGTGGTTGTTAGCCATAGTGAGATGAATGGGGTGGTTTGATGGGCAACTCTGCATAGTAGACGACCATCCAGAGTGTTGGCCTCTAGAGGCTCAGACGGGGGAACGCGTCTGAGTTTCAACCGTTTGGTTAACCCACCGTCCATAAAATTCCCATCCGCCCCAGACTCCAATAACACCGGGAGACCAAGACACACGGAATATGAGATGAGCCGTGCCTGAGTAAGTGGTCAAGAGGGATCAGAAAAAGCTGTTCGGCTCACCAGCGCCCTCTGCCTTACTGATGAGCCGGGACAGGAGGAGATGAAGTGTCCCAGTTGAGCGCAGTATATACACATCTATACTCCCGCAGGCGGAGCTGACGCTCTTCAGGATTTAGTCTGGTTCAACCCAAATGCATAGGTTCCTCCGGTGCAGCAGGAGGCGATGAAAAGGCAACCGCCGGGAGGGCACGGGCGGGCAGAAACCAGGGAGGAGGACTATCAGCCACAGATTGCCCCCTCTGGAGAAGTGGGAAGCCAGTACACTTGATACTCTCTCTCTCTCTCTCTCTCTCTCTCTCTCTCTCTCTCTCTCTCTCTCTCTCTCTCTCTCTCTCTCTCTCTCTCTCTCTCTCTCTCTCTCTCTCTCTCTCTCTCTCTCTCTCTCACCTGGAGTCGGGTGTCGATCTTCATAGCAAGAGCAATGAGAGCATCCAAGCCTGAAGGCAGTTCCAACAGAGCCAACTGGTCTCTTAAACCCATAGAGAAAAGCATCAAACAACGAGTCTGGGTTCCAGCCACCGTCAGCTGCCAGGGTCCGGAATTCAATAGCATAGTCAAAGACCCAAAGCTTACCCTAACGCAGGCTCATTAGCGCCCTAGACGCCTCACGGCCTGCAGTGTTATGCTCGCAGATCTGGCGAAGGGTCTGGGTGAATGTAATGACTGCTACTCACGCCAGATGCTATTCTCAAGTGCATAGTTTAATATTCGTTGCTGCATAACATACAGCACAGTGTACTGCAATATCAGCAACGCCACAGCGCCATCCACAGACCAGGCTGTATCAGAACACCCCCCCTTCCTAGAGAACAAATAAGCCCAGTTGAACACACTGCCAAGCTACAACACAATGCAAGCGCCATCAACACTCCTCACAACTCAGCAAACCACAACATGCTCCAGATATGACCAAGTGACAACAACCCGAAAACAAAATGAAACCATCCCCATACACCTACTGTACAACGAGGTCTACAGCAAATTATAAGCAATCTGTCTGATACAGTATACCAAAATGTCACTGCCTTTGTTTAGAGACCATAATAACAAAAAAAAACAGTTTTAAACATCAGTATAAACATTTCCTGTAAGCAACCCTTTACTGTGCTGTGTTCCCATAAGCAAATAAGCATTTCCATAAACAAACATTTCCAGTTCTCTTTTCCCTTCTTTCATCATGAGCAAAAAAACTAACATTTCTCAATTAGTCTTTTTGGATTGATAACCTGTCTACTTGGCCTCTCTCTCACAGTCTATGGTGTAACAATAGGAACTATTGTTAGGAACCATTGTTTAGTTCCTTGTTTACACAGGGGTCGTTTAGGTTGTTGCACCTGGAATAACGGACCGAGCATGATGCATAACCTTACGTGCCGAAGTTATTATTAAAGTTTATAGCCCCGTGGGGTTGAAACGAGTTGTAACGTCTCATTAGTAGAAGGTAACAACACACTTTAACATGGTGGCAGCGGCGGACGACTCGGTTTGAAGTTTGGTGCGGAAACGTTTCTAGGAGCGGGAGAGCGGTTAGTGTTCCTAAGCAACGTTAAATATATGTTAGCATTAGCTGCTAGCGTGAGACTGCCGTGTGACATGGATGGGCTTAAACCACCGCAAACGTTATGTCTGGACTCAAGCAACCTTTCGAGGACATGGAAGACCTGGAGGGACGAGTTTGCTCTGTATGTGGATTTAGCCATGGCTGACGCCGATGACAAACAGAAGGTGAAACTGTTCAGCTATCTTGTCGGGGAGAGCGGCAGGGAACTTATGGACACGTTACTGGGCGACACACCGAAGGATGCATGGACGTTAGATGACGTTATCGAGAAGTTTGATGATCACTGCGACCCCAGCGTTAACGAGACTGTGGAACGTTATCGCTTTTTTTACAAAAAACCAGGGCACCAGTGAACATATAGACCATTATGTCATGGAACTGCGAGTGTTGGCAAGAACATGCAACTTTGGGACAGTGAGAGACTCGCTCATTCGGGATCGGATTGTGTGTGGAGGTAACAACGCAATCGTAAGAGAAAGACTGCTCCGAGAGAAAAACTTGACACTGGACACATGTTTGCAACTGTGCAGAGCCGCTGAGCTCTCAAAGGACAATGTGAAAACCATCTCGGGATCGATGGTGGAAGAGGTACATGCAGTGCAAGGAGCACAGTATCGGAAACAGACGAGCAACACTGTGGAGTGCAGATATTGTGGAAAAACGCATGAGAAAAGTAAACAAAAGTGCCCAGCGTTTGGGAAGAAGTGCACAAAGTGTGGAAGAGAGAACCACTTTGCAGCAAAATGCAGAGTAAAACCGGAACTAAGGAAAAAGAAATATGTGAGTAAAATAACAACTGAATCTGAGAGTGATGAATATGAAGATATTATCACCTGTGTAAAAGAAACTGAGAAAATGAAGAAAACTCAGCTTCTCTATGCTGGCATGCTTCTAGGCAAGGACATGATCAAATTCCAAATAGACTGTGGTGCCAGTTGCAATATCATCCCAATTAACCTGCTGAATCCAGATGCCAAATTAGAACACACGAAGAGTGTACTAGTAATGTACAATAAAACCAAATTAAAACCACTGGGAAAATGTAAAGTGAAAATAAGAAACCCGAGAAACAACAAGCTATATCGCTTAGAGTTCCAGGTGGTGAATGCAGCTGGTACAGTGCCTCTGCTGGGTAGGAGACCCAGTGAGGCCATGAAATTGATAAAAGTGCAATATGAAAACATCATGACAATAGACAGTATTGTCACAACAGAAACAACAACAGGACAGTGGATAATGGGACAAATTAAAGATGAGTATGCTGATGTGTTCATTGGCGATGGCTGCCTCGAGGGAAAATACAAAATAGAGGTGGACAGCACAGTGAAACCAGTACAGCTGCCAAAGAGGCGGGTCCCAGTCGCCATGATGAAACCACTGAAGGACGAGCTACAGGACCTACAGCAAAGAGGGATCATAACACCTGTGGAATGCAGTACAGATTGGATCAGTGCATGGTGGTGGTACAGAAACCAAGTGGGAAACCAAGAGTGTGTATCGATCCCAAGCCTTTGAACAAAGCTCTAAAGCGCAGTCACTTCCCACTGCCAACCATTGAGGACATTTTACCGGACTTGTCAAAAGCAAAAGTGTTCACAGTGTGTGATGTCAAGAGTGGATTCTGGCATGTGCAGCTGGAGGAGGAGTCCAGCTATTTAACAACATTTGCCACTCCATTCGGACGTTACAGGTGGCTGAGGATGCCAATGGGGATAAGTCCGGCCCCAGAAATCTTTCAGAGAAAGCTCACACAAGCGCTGGACGGTGTACCGGGCTTGTACATTATAGCTGACGATGTACTGATCACAGGCCAAGGGGAAACACAGGAGGAAGCTGAGCGTGACCATGATGGAAAACTGAGACTGTTTCTTGAAAGATGCAGACAAAAGAACATCAAGCTGAACAAAGACAAATTCAAGCTGAGACAAAAGGAGACCACATACATTGGACACCGCCTGACGGCTGATGGACTCAGGGCGGATCCAGAGAAAGTGCTTGCCGTTGAGAAGATGCCGGCACCGACTGATGTGAAAGGAGTGCAAAGGCTGCTAGGTATGGTAAATTATCTAGCCAAGTTTTGTCCCCACCTCTCAGACCAGTGCATAGTGTTGAGAGATTTGACACACAAAAACAGGGAGTGGAACTGGACAGCACAGCATGAGGAGGCTTTCCTCAAATTGAAAGAGACTATAGCAAAGGTCCCAGTACTGAAATATTACAACCCAGATGAGGAACTCACAGTGCAGTGTGACGCTTCAGACACAGGTTTAGGCGCAGCGCTCATGCAGATGGGTAAGCCAATAGCATTTGCAAGCAGAGCACTCACTCAAACAGAGCGTGGGTATGCACAAATAGAAAATGAGTTCTTACCAATGGTTTTTAGCATGGAAAGATTTCACCAGTACACATACGGCCGAAAAGTGACGGTGCAAAGTGATCACAAGCCGTTGGAAACAATAGTGAGAAAACCTCTACTAAGTGCACCCAAAAGGCTGCAGGGAATGATGCTGCGCATACAAAAGTATGATCTAGATGTAGTATATGTGCCAGGTAGAGACATGCTGCTAGCAGACACTCTGAGCAGAGCTTATCTTCCTGAGAGTGCACCGGATGCAGAACTAGAGACTGTCAACATGGCACAACACTTACCTATCGCAGCAGACAGGCTACATGATATACGATCTGCCACAAAAGAGGATGAAACACTGCAGCTTCTCATCAAAATGATGCAGCAAGGATGGCCTGACGATAAGTCAAAAACACCAAGGGAAATCAAACCCTACTTCTCATTCCAAGAGGAGTTAAGCCACCAAGATGGAATAGTGTTCAGGAGTGAGCGCGCTGTCATCCCTGATGCATTGAGGAAAGACATCACTTGCCGCCTACACGCATCACATCTGGGTGTGGAAGGATGCCTACGGAGGGCTAGGGAGTGTGTCTATTGGCAGGGCATGAACGACCAAATAAAATCATATATAGCAAAGTGTGACATCTGCAGATCAATGGACATTAAACAACAAAAAGAAACACTAATGTCACATGATGTGCCAAGCAGGCCGTGGGCAAAGGTGGGCACGGATCTGTTCATGTTTGAAAACAAAGACTACCTCATAATTGTTGATTTTTTCTCAATTTTTTGGGAAATAGATTACCTGGCAGATACCAAGTCAACCACAGTGATACGGAAGCTGAAAGCTCATTTTGCCCGCCAAGGTATCCCAGATATTGTAATCTCGGACAATGGCCCACAGTATTCGTCACAAGAATTCCAGAAGTTCAGTCGACTGTGGGGATTTCAACATAAAACCTCATCACCAGGTTACCCGCAAAGCAACGGCAAAGCTGAGTCAGCTGTTAAGACAGCAAAAAGACTCTTGCTCAAAGCCAAGGCTGCTGGACGGGATCCTTATCTCGCCCTTCTGGACCACCGCAACACACCATCACAGGGTACTGATACCACACCAGCACAGCGGCTGCTCAGTCGCCGTACCAAAACACTACTGCCAACCAAGGCAAGCCTGTTACAGCCGAAAGTTGTGCAGGTGAAACAGGATTTACAAAATAACCAACAACGGCAGAGGGCATACTACGACAGGTCGGCTAAAGACTTGGACACGCTTGCCCCAGGTGAATGTGTGAGAGTTCAGCCTCTCGCACCCCACACTGGCTGGAGAGTGGGCAAGGTGCTGAGGCCAGTCGATAGGAGATCCTATGAAGTCCAGCTGCACATGGGTGGTGTCATCAGGAGAAATCGCAGACACCTCAGGCATGCACCAGGGGCAATCTTCACTGACACTATGGACATGGAGATCAGCAGCCCCAGTCAGCCAGAGAGTGTTGAACCCGGACATTCAGAGAGTGTTCCTTCTCGCAGTGTCTTAGCAGGAAACAAAACCAAGGACACTGGTGACAGGGCCAACCCTGTTACCACCAGATCAGGCCGCTCTGTTGTGCAGCCGCAGCGATACAAAGACTTTGTGACCTCACATAGATGAATGGATCTGTAGCACTAATGGACTTTGGGGGGGGCATGAATGAAAAAGAAAAAAAAGTGAATCACAAATGTTGTGCAAATGTATTAAAGGTTCTAAAAAAAAGAAGAAACTGAAAAGAGAAAGGATGTAACAATAGGAACTATTGTTAGGAACCATTGTTTAGTTCCTTGTTTACACAGGGGTCGTTTAGGTTGTTGCACCTGGAATAACGGACCGAGCATGATGCATAACCTTACGTGCCGAAGTTATTATTAAAGTTTATAGCCCCGTGGGGTTGAAACGAGTTGTAACGTCTCATTAGTAGAAGGTAACAACACACTTTAACATATGGGGGAGGTGAATTGTCTGTATCCCGTCCAGTGACAGGTGTGGTGCTGGTTAGTCCGTGTTCTGCTGTGGAGCTGGGTGGGTTGTGCTCTGCACTGAATTGCACTCTCAGTCCATCAGTGACACCGAACTCCAGTCCGTCACGACCAGCAGGTGGCATTTTCAGTAGGTGTCTACGATTCCTTCGCAGTGTGTTGCCATATTCAGTAAGCACCTCGTAGGATCTGGGTGCTGTCTCCTTGATTACCTTTGCAACCGGCCCCCACTGTCCACCACATCTGACGCGTACCACATCATCCCGTGCCAGCGGACCTATTGGCTTGGTGGACCTATTGTTGACATGCAGTCTGTTCTGGTTAATAGGACATTCTTCTTTCTTTTTAAGTAGGTGTTCAGCTGAGGGCAGCCGCGTTCTCAGCTGTCTGTTCATAAGGAGTTCCGCTGGAGACTTTCCACACTCAAGTGGAGCTGCTCTGTGGTTAAGCAGGGCCAGGTGAAGATCCCCTCTAGTCTCTGCAGCTTTCTTTAACAGCCTCTTTACTATCTGTACTCCTTTCTCAGCCATGCCGTTCGACCGTGGAAAGTGTGGGATCGATGTCACGTGCTCAAAGCCATAAGACTCAGCAAAGTCCTTGTACTCTTGGCTACTAAATTGTGGCCCACTATCACTCACCACAGTCACTGGGATCCCGTGTCTTGCGAAGATAGCTTTGGTGTGTTTTATCACTATCTTTGCTGATGTGTCAGGCAGCAAGACATATTCGGAAAAGTCGACTGATAATCGATGATGACAAGGTAATATTTCCCTGCCAAGTGAAACAAGTGCTCACTTTTCTCCATGGCTCTGCAGGCTTGCTGTGAGCCATAAACGGCTCCTTTTGTTGTTGATACCTGTGCCGCTGGCATGTCTCACAGCGCTGCACAAATTGTTCAATGTCTCTGTTCATGTGTGGCCAAAACATCAGTGCTCTGGCTCATCGCTTGCATTTTTCTATGCCCAAGTGTCCCTCATGTGTGAGTTTTGCCATGTGTGAAGGTATTGAGGTGGGTATGACAATCCTATTGCCTGTCATGAGAACCTCATTTACCTCAGTTAGTTCCTCCTTGAAGTTCAGGTATGCGTGTGGTAGCCTTTGTAATCCTTGCTGGTGTATTCGCTCCATAACAATCTGCAGTTCGCGGTCGTTTGCTGTTGCCTCTGCAATCTGCCTCCATTTCTCCTGAGACACAGGCATGTTCGTTTGTATACAGTCTATGTGTATTTGCCCATCTTGAGCTGTACTGCCTGGGCCTGTGTTGTTCAAGTACACTCTGCTAAGAGCGTCTGCCATGACCAGGTGCTTTCCTGGTGTGAACTCAAATGTCAGACTGTACTTTTGGAGGTTGAGCATAAGGCGTTGAATACGTGGTGGTGTGTCACCCAGTGCCTTTTTTGAGATCGCTGTCAGTGGTTTGTGATCAGTCTCTAGCACCACCTCTCGTCCATAAATGTATTCATGGAACCTTTCACACTCAAATACTGCTCCTAATGTCTCTTTCTCAATGTGTGCGTAGTTACGCTCTGCTGCGTTCATTGCTCTGGATGCGTAAGCTACAGGGAACCACGTACCGTCATGTTCCTGAAGCAAAACTGCTCCTAATCCATCTTTAGAAGCATCAGTGCACACTTTCACTGGGAGCTCTGGGTCATAGAATTTTAAGACTGGATTCTGTATGAGACACGTCTTTAGCTTTCCCATTCAGCCTTGTGTTCATGCTCCCACTGCCACTAATTTTTTTTTCCAGTAGGCTGCGCAGTGCTCTTGTGTTTGCCGTTGGTTTGGGAATAAATCTGTCCACATAGTTAACTAAGCCCAAGGCACGTTGCAACTCTGTTTTGTCTTTTGGTGTCGGCATTTCTTTTATTTCTCTTATCTTTTCTGGGTCAGCGTGGATCCCTGTTGCAGATAGCTTGTCTCCCATGTAAGTTATTTCACGCACCTCAAACTGACACTTCTGTTCATTCAGCTTTAACCCTGACTCTTTTGCCTTGGCCAACACTTTTCTTAGCCTCTCATCCTGCTCTGACTTTGAACTTCCCCAAATGACAATGTCATCCAAAAACACGCCCACTCTCTCCATGCCATCAAACAGCCTTCTGGATTGTCCTGTGGAAAATCTCTGGAGCACATGCTATACCGAAGGACATGCGGAGGAAGCAGTGCCTTCCAAAAGGCGTGTTGAACATGCACAAATCTGCGATTTCCTCATCCCGCTCAATCTGGTAGAAGCCTGAGGATGCATCAAGTTTAGAGAAGAACTGTGCACCTGCCATTGCGCTTGTGATGTCTGTCTTTGTTGGTAGGTTAAAGTGCTCTCCCTTGATCCACTTGTTCAGATCTTTTGGATCTAATCATAGCCTTAAAGCACCAGTCTTCTTCTCGCTGATAACAAGGGAATTAACCCATTCTGTAGGTTCCTCTACCTTTCTTATTATGCCTTTAGAGACTGCAGCTCTTTTCTCAGTCTTTCCCTCAATGCTACTGGCACTCTCCTAGCTGCATGTATTACAGGCTAGGCATCCTCTTTCAGCTGTATTTTGTACTTATTTGGTAAGCGACCAATCTCGTGAAAGATATATTTGTACTCTCTCACCATCTCCGCTGTAGAGCCTTTGTTCGCACACTCCCCTGCACTTCATCTGGGGGGTCACTAGAGTGCCATCTATGACATGGACTCGTTTGACAAGCCCTAGCCTCTCACTTGATTTCAGACCTATCAAAGGCTGTCTATCCTCCTCTACTAAGACAAACAGTGCGCCCCTCTCCTGACAGGGTAGCCCTAAACACACCCTTTGATGGTGTAGGCTCATTGTTATACGCTCCTATGTTCATTTTCTTTGGTCTCACTTTGGTCTTTATTTTCAGTTTCTTGTAGTATTTTATGGGTAGGATATTGACACATGCCCCTGTGTCTATCTTCATTGGGACTGTTACATTATCCACTTCTAAGTTGGCTGTCTCTACATACAGCATATCATCAACATCATCACTGTCGCTTCCCTCTTTTGCCTGTCACACTACATGCACTTTTTTCCTTTGTGAAACATGTCCCTGCAAAATGATTTTTACCTCCACATTTGCGACATTTGCCATATGCTGGGCGCTTGTTTGGAGCATGTTGGCTTCCACATCGTTCAGTCTTTGCCATATTGACTTGATAGTCTTTGTCCATGTTGTTTCGCTTTCGTTTTCTGTGACTGCCATTTTTCCTTTTTCTTCTTGTGCTTTTGCACAGCATCAACTGACTTGATCGTTGTTTCACTATCATTGTCAAAGGACTTGAGCTGTAGCTTTGTGTTTTCAGATGCTTGGCAAATCTTTACTGCTTTTTCTAGAGTAAGGTCAGTTTTCTTTAATAGAAGTAGCCTTACTCTCTTGTCCTGCACTCCCACGACGATTTGGTCTCATCATGGAATCACACAGTGTGCTGAAGTTACAGGAGTGGCTCTTTAGACGTAGGTCTGTCACATAACTTTCTATGGACTCTCCTTCTTTTTGCATTCTGTTTCTGAACACATACCGTTCGTATCTTTCACTCTTTCTTGGCATGCAGTGGTCCGAACATTTCCCAAGGACCGCGGGAAATGTGTCTTTCTTATCCTCCGTAAACGTGATGTACACATCCAGCGCGGATCTGCCAGCGACAGTTAGCAGCAGGGCCATCTCGCGACGGTCGTCATCGTCTTCTATCCCTACCACCAGCAGGTGAAACTCAAATCTCTGCTTGAAGCTTTTCCAGTTCTCGTGGACATTGACTGTTAACTTTAGCTTGTTAGGCGGACGTATATTTTTTTTCTTTTAACCGTTTTACTCTGGATTTACTCCTAGTACCATGTAATGACTGCTACTCACGCCAGATGCTATTCTCAAGTGCGTAGTTTATTCTTCGTTACTGCATAATATACAACACAGTGTACTGCAATATCAGCAACGCCACAGCGCCATCCACAGACCCGGTTGTATCAGTACAGTGAACAGATCTGATGACTCGCAAACTGGAGACCTACTAGACCAATCGGCAGTGGCCCAGGCTTCTGCTCTGCCGGGGAGGTGAGATATGATGTATGCCACCTTGGCATGCTCTGAGTGAAACGAATATGCCTGGAGCGTAAAATGCAGTTCACACTGGACCATAACGCCTTGCATTTGTCAGGGTCACAGCAAAACCGCTCGGGTGTGGAGAGGTGAACCACTGGAGCTGACGTCGTTCTCGTGGGAGGATCTGGATCTGGAACAGGCACTGGGTCAGGAGAGAGGACAGGTTCTGGAGCTGAGTTAGCAGGATTAGGAACGAGAGTGTCCATGCATGCAGTGGCCTGCTGAAACCGGCAGTCACCTCCTGAAACTCGGTAGCCATGTAGTCTACCTGGGTGTTGAAGGTTTTCTGGAAAGCCTCATGGCGTGCTGGCGTGCGTCACCCCTGCACAAATAGCGGCGAGTTGCTCCTCCTGTTGGTGGATTCGCTCTCCTTGGCTCTGGAGTGTTGTGACACACACTAGGCAGTGGACTCAATTCCACGACACAAGAGACAAGGTCAGAGTTCAAAAAAGTAAGTCTTTACTGAAAAGCAAGGTTCGGTACACAGAAAAGGCAGTCCAGTAATCCAAGCAAACAATATCAAAGGAGTAGGCGAGGTCCAGGGTCAAAGCAAGGTAGTCAAATCCAATAGTCCAAACAGATGATCCAAAGGGGTTAGGCAAACATGAGGTCCGGGGGCAGAGCAAAGCTATACACGAGAAATACAAATACTAGCGGAAGTGTTTGCTCGACTTAGAGCAGAGGTTCATAGTCTAAAGGAAAAAGTTGATCTGCTTTCTTTTAAAGAAGAGGCATTTAAAGGAAATGATGAAATGGTACAGAAACTCACAGGCCTTCCAAGCTATGCTAAATTAATGGTTGTCTTTACCTTTCTGTCAGGATTTTTGAAAGCTAGTCCAAGACTGACTCCCTTTCATAGCTTTCTGTTAACACTGTTGAGAATGAGGCACAATTAACCTCTCTATATATATATTTTTGTCTATTTATGTTGTATGTTTTGCCAAGTGTTGCCAGAATATCTAATAGTACATTAGATACCATGCACATTAGACTGTCATCACTTGTATTTTGGCCATCAAAAGAACAAATCCAGGTCAGTCTGCCCATCTGTTTCCGGGATAACTATAGCAACTGCACTTCTATCATTGACTATTTTGAAATATTTATAGAGATGCCAAAGAACTTGTGAGCTCGTGCACAGACATACACTAAGTACAAGCATTACAACACTGTGAAATACCTGATATCAGTAACACCACAGGGTGTTATATCCGTAGTGTCAAATGGCTGGGGTGGACGCACAAGTGACAAGCACATCACAGAAAACTGGATATCTTAAGAAATTGTCACCAGCAGATGTCATTCTTGCAGATAGAGGCTTCAATGTCAAAGATACGGTTGGCTTGCATTGTGCACAGTTGAAAATGCCAGCAATCACCAAAGGCAAGCAGCAGCTGCATCCACTGGAACTAGAAGCAACAAGGGGACGGGCTGCTATCAGGATCCATGTCGAAAGAGTCGTCGGCCTGGTCTGGAACAAGTACACCATCCATCAGACCACCATCCCACTGTCTCTCTGCCAAGCAGCCACTCAAGGACAAACTACCTCCCTTGACAAGATGGTAACAGTTTGCTGTGCTCTTTGTAATATTTGCCCATCATTGGTCCCCACAGAATAGACAGACAGTAGCTGCATAAAAAATGTAAAACTGATACATCAAGGTAATAAATGTGACCTTTACTGTAACCTGTGGACTTATTGTATTTGGCTTTAAATAAACCAAAAATACAAAAGCAACATTTACGTCTCCAGTAGTACATCATTAATTTCATAATGTCTCCTACCATTTAAAAGAGTAACTATGTAGGGGTTAGAAATCACAAGTTGTCTGCCATCTAGCATATATGCTATGTTATATATATATATATATATATATATATATACACACACACACACACATAATTACTTTATGCACAATCTATGGTATTTGCATGTGTTCAGTGAGGTCAGATGAATGCGTGCAGACCATAAAGACAAAAGAAAAAACAGCAACAGTAGGTCAGGGGCCTCATAACATTTATTCCAATTACAGCGTCCAACGTAAAAGGTGCAGGAGCCAGAGCCAGCAGAGGGTTGAAACCAACAATTTTCATCTCTGGTACAAACAGAGGTTAAAATGCTATGGAGGTGGAGGCAGTAACAATGCAGTAGTCCTGCGATTTATCATCAGAATCTTGTGGCATAGCCTACACTGGTACAGTAACGGTTTGTATTCACCAGTGGTCTTCAGTCAATCATGGCTGTCTAGCAGAGTCATTCGAACACAAAATGGCGGCGGGAATTTCGGAAGTGACTTATTTGGTACCCATGAATACCAGTGTGACGGAGGGCTAAGACGAAGAAAAGGGCCAACATCGCCACCTGGGGATTTGCACCCCAGGAAATACTATTTCTCTTTAAGACCAGAGTTAAGGATTTGAAGCTTAGCCAGGCGAACAGATTCGCTACTGAAAAAGGACAGAGACGTGGTTCAAAGATATAAATACTTTGTTTAATTAATCAAAACAAGAATGGACCGGAACTGGAGCTGCTAAGGAAATCAAGGGAAAAAAAACGATTAAAACCAACATTAAATCATTGAATCTTTATTACAAATAATTTGTAAAAAGGATCTTTTAATACAATTAAGAACATTTAAAAAAAACACTTTAAAATACCAAAAAATGCCCAGCCTACACAAATAATGGTAACCAAACTAGAAAACTAGGCTGAGGCCAACTGTGGAAGGCAGACTAACTGAGGAATGCCCAGGGGTGCTACCAATACTCACCTTACGTGCAGCACAGCAAACCCACAGCAAACCTCACAGCAGACTGGTGAACTCTCCACACGTGTCCCGGTCCTCCTATTCACGCGCACACACACACACACACATGCAGGGACCTCACCACAAGTGCCTAGCCTCCCACAAGATGACACTCAGACCGCTGAGGGGAATAACTAACAAGATAAGTCAAATAGGTCAACAACAACAAAAAAAACAAACTAAAGAAGGGTCAACCCAGTTAGTAATCAAAAGAAACTAAGGCAAAACAGCAGCAGAACCACCTCTAGCAGGGAACCTTGACACCAGGAAATACTCCTGATAACCAGCACAACAGTGGCAGCAAACACTAGGGGTTCCACGCTAGAAATTCAGGAACGGCAGCACCAACTACCAGACACATGCGAGGCCGAGGAAGAGAGAAGGCAAAAAAAGGGCTGCACAGGTGGTCACAGGTGGCTAAGATAACATGGCCCTGATGAGGAGATTGGCTGAGGGAGGAGTCAGGCCTGGAGCTGCATTCACAAACACTCAACCTACCAATGAAGCATTCCCCACCACACCAGGAAGAACGCATCGTATCGAACTGTCAACAAAGCGTTCTTTGTGCTTGTGAACTTGCGAGTTCATTCTTCCAACAACAACTAGCAAGAGCGTTCTCCCCAAGGTCACAAGTCCATTCTTTGCGTTCTTTGGTTTGAGAAAGAGTTTTCGTCTCTCAACTCCAATTCCAATCTCGTGTATCTTCTTCTTCTTCGTCTTCTTCTTAATGGCGGGGGGATCAGCGAAACTTTTCGTAGCTCTGCTTCCTTATAGTCCAAAGTTATAAAATTAGACGATTGTATCGACATCAAACGGCTGGATTTCAAGCTATTAAAATGCCAAATTCAAAGAAACCTGGTGAGGGTCGCCCCTCGAGTTCTTCAGCTCCCCCCAATCGACTTGAAAACACAGTAGTCCATGGGCCAGACGATATTTCGGTACACACAAGGTGGCAAAACTTACTTATAATTTTTGAAAGGATCCATGTCTGTAGATGATATTTTGGTATGATAACCATTCCTGAGTGGCAGCTGTATCACAGTTATCAGCTCATGAAGTTAACCACCCCCTAAAGTAAATTGCATTTTAGACGCTGGTGCATATCCTGGTTTAGCCTCATGGTCAGGACATTTTTCAATGTTCTATAATATTGTCTTTGGTATCATTTTAAAGGGGACCTTCTTAGCTTTCATTCAAGCCCTGTTGTGGATATTTCTCACAAATATAGAGGTCACTTGAGCTCTTCAACCCGTCAATAACACACATCTTTCTGCAATTTTCGCCTAAACTATATACTTTCTTTTAGCCCTGTGGCATCTAGGAATATCAGGGACACAAAACACAAAAACTGGAATACTCACAGGACTGTAAAGATTCAGAAAATGTATAATATGCCCATACTATTTCATTATGTGAGGTGATTGTGAGCCTTAAATGAGAACTAGACCAAAGCCAGTTAGGTCACAAACTGGTCTCTATACATTTGTTTAAATACACAATCAAAATACATGATAAAAATGAATACCATAGTGAGGTAATGAACTATTTTAATATTTTAAACAACATTGACATTTACATATACTTAGTCAATGATACATGTAATCCCATATCATTAGTGGGTATATGTAATGGTAATGGGTAGGGTAATGGGTATATGTGAATATGGTTACATTATTGTTATCAAGCTCTGGGTAACCAAGTCCAGAATCAACATCCTGTGCATCAATAGACTACTACCACAGTAATACCATCAGAATCATCACACTGTCATTCATCAAACTGCTCGTTTCTCTCATCATCTGACTCCCCAAGTTCAAAGTCCAGTTCTGGACCATCCTGCTGTTTTTGGTTACTGCAGGTCTGTAACCTGCACATGTCTGTGCATGGAAGTCCATTTGACAGGCACATGCAGCTTGGCATTTTGCATGAATGCACACACTTGCATGTTAGCATTTCCAAGACCTCATCTGGTGCAGGTGGGGAGCGCATCCAGTAAATGGCCAGCTTGCCTTCATCGTCTGTCCATCCATACTCAGTAGGGCTTGGCACCACAGGGTTAGCCTGCAGACAGCACTTCCATATTGCTGCCTGATAGTTGGCTCGTTGAACATGCATAAAGAGACAGTCTCTACATGGTGGCAGCTGGCTGGACTCAACCTCTCCCCTTTTGGTGCAGAAGAGCTGGTAACGCAATTTGTTCACCTCAGCAGTGCTGCTATTAGCAACATACATCCGACAGGTGAACTGCTCAATTTTCTGGAACAGCTCATCACTCACATTCCATGTCTGTCCCAGTTGACTAAAAGTATCTTGGCAGGAAGTGTGCTTTCTCACTATCTTCAGGGCATTCAGCTTCCCTCGACCAGCGAATGCACTGACAGTGTCGCAGCCTGTGAAGGCATGTAAGCCAATTAGGCTGTCACAGATGCTGTCTCCAAGTGAACTTGCCAGTTTGGTGATGTCGACAAACCGTGTGCGGTTCTGAGTCCCACACTTCTGGTAGATGGGACAGGTGATGTCCTTCTGGAAGCCAAGACAAAGCACCATGACATCAGTGTCCTCAGCTGTGATGATAACTGACTTTGAGCCCGCATTTGCTGCATGCAATGCATGCAGGAGCAGACGGGTGTCAGCTTCTTCATGTGTGGAGTGCAGTTCTGCTGCTTCCTCACACCCATCTTCTGTCAACTTTTAGCAGGCTTCCTCACAGGTCATGTACAACACCTTGCCATGCAGCATAGCTCTGTATCGTGGGAGTTTCCACTCTTCCACCAGAAACTTGATGAGACTGGTCTTGTTGGAAGAACTGCACAGAAATTTTCTCCACTGCTGGACGTGGTGTCCCCCTGCAAGATTCTTGTACTGGAGAGTGGTGTCTCCACCCCGGTTCAGTTGTTCAGCATCTTTGATCGAAGTCTGGTGATAGACATCAAAAACAACATCAATCCTCCCACTCTGTGCTCCCTCATGGAGGACCTGGGTCAAGGCTGACTCGGCCACCTGTGCAAAGGTTTTGTTGTTGCCATTCATTTTTTGGACCAGGCTCATCCCATCAATGATGGAAGTAGATGGGATTGGGATGTCTTCTGCAGGAGATACATTCTTTTCAAGCTCTCTGGCAAGTGCAGCCTTGTTTGTTTTTCGTAAGGACCCATCAGCATTTGCCAGTGCCCATGGCAGTGGGCCCAATGGGTAGGCAAGGACATCCTTCAGATTCACCTTCCTGCTTTCAGCCACCAGGATCATGTGACTGAAAAGGTTTCTATCTGCCTTCAGAACCACATCCTGTGCTTTCTTTCCATGAGCTTGTTTTGTGCTGACATTGGAGAATGTTTTCAGACTTTGCTTGGTCATCTTGTCGTGGAATTTCACAGGTGGTGGGTCTGCATCTAACCTTGTTTGCTGGAATGCTTGGTAGGCCTCTTCTCCTTTCTCAAGAGCTCTCAAGAGATCTATGGTCACATCAGGTGGAGCCATGTTGCCAGTGGAGAGGCTAACCAAATCAATCTCATCAGGGGACATAGGATTGAGCCAGTTATTCTCCATAAGGTCCATGAGAGACTGGACATCTGCTTCATCTCTCTTGATCCTTGGACTCTGTAGATCTGGATGAGACCATTTGCACCTGCCTTGACCTGTCAGGTCTCTCAGCTGTCTGAGGTACATGCTTCTATACTCAGCTGTGAGATAATATTTGGTCACAGCTCCTGGCTTCAAGCTGAATCCCTTTGTCCCTCCAGCTGTTTGGGTGTCTTTGTTCACCGTTTCTTCTATAGCTTGGTCAACAGGGATTCGGCCAAAGGGATTGGTGGAGCCCAGTTGGACTGAGAAGCCTCCTTCCATGAATTCTGTGTACACATCTGGGTGTGTGATGGGCAGGTCAGACATCTGGGCGTAGTAGTAGGGGAGGTAGCGTGCATAATTCACCCTGTCATAAGCAAAGCACCATGGGATCATTGCTCGAATGCTAGCCAAGTGTAGCATCCAGTCTCCCTCTCTGGATGCTCGGATGAGCACCAACAAGATTTCAACCATGTCCAAATAGGAAATCCAGAAGTTCGAGAGGCTGCCGTTTCCACCTCTAAGGAACTCACGGTAGACTTCAAATAGATCCATGATGCGTGTACAAGAGCTGTTCTCGAGGACCTCCTTCAAAGCATGTTGTGAGACTTCTTTCCCAAGGCTGTCAATGGTCTTCAGTGTCTCATTCAGGTGAACCATGTCATTCCTGTGAGTTTCTTCCAACCAGGACAGGAAACCATTCAAGGTCAGTCGCATGAGAGCCTCATACAGGAGCTTGTGTAGTCGCACTGCCCTGTTGTACTTGCGGCCATCCATAACACCAGCAGTTGAACCTTCTGCAATCATGCCAGACTCAATGCAGAGGTCTTTGAGTCCAGCATCTTGGAAACGCTTTCCTATTATTGCCAGCAGTGTGCAGATGGTGTGGAATACCCCAAGCCTAACGATGATATCATGGAACTTGTCATGATGTTTCCATGTGATCTCGACAGCCTTCGCATACAGGGCTTGGTCAAAGACACAGACAATCTTCCTCAGGCCTAAGCACTGCATGATGCTCAGTGACTGGATAAGCACCTCGTTGACAGTAGACATTTGTGTCGCTGGAGCATTGATGGTAGGCAGATAGCCTATATTGTCGGGGATGACCGTCATCTCTCCTCGAGTCAGGATGTTGAAGCCTGTCCAGCTGCTGACTGACTGTTCTTCTTGTTGTGACATGCGTGCTAAGACCCAAATAAGGTTTTTCTCTCTGGCAAGCTTAGTATTGGCTGCAGTATCGGCATCTGACTTTTTGCTTTGTGGTGGCCCTACCCGTTGTCCAGCATTGTAAGTTGGTAACATTGGTGGGGGTCCATCAATGCTTCTCTTCTTTGTTTTGGGAACAGTGGGCATGGGTTGGACAGGAAGTGGGTTGACTGGCTTTGCTTGCACAGCAATCCCATTGACTTTGTGAGATGTTCCCTCACCACTGACAGTTTCTTCAAGACGGTCGATATTGTCCCAGGCTAAAGTTGTGAATATTGTGAGACACAGGGCAGTGTTGATCTCTTCCATCTGTGAATAGGACACACTGTGACCAAGTCGGTTGAGGATGTTTATCAACTCTACATTTCCTGTCAACAACTTGACACTGAATGGCAGAACAATGTGCTTGGAAGGCTTGGTATTTCCACATGTCACTGCATATACTATGTCATGACCAAATGACTGCAGAAGGCACTGCACTCTCTGGGATGCATGATCAGGATCATTTGAGCCTGTGAGTAGAGAGTACAGGAAGATAATGAGCGACTCTGGAATGGTAGGACATTCTGCTTCTGGTTTGACTTCAGGCGGCCAGGTTTGAGGAACATCTTGACTTTTAATGTCTGCTCTCAATTTGATGGCTGCTTTGGCTATAACATCTTGTGCACTGACACTTTTCAGGGTCTGCAGCTCCCTTTTGAGAGACTGATTTTCTTTGGCAAGTTCCCTCATGGACAAGTTATCGGGATAGAGGAGGAATTTTCCTTTCTCATCAGGGAATATCTGCAAGGCTCCAGCAAACTCACTCTCCAGGTTTTGCCTCATGTGCTTCTTGGTTGATTCCTTGATTTGGGCAATGCCTTGGGAGTTCATTGAAGCTACCAGTCTAGAAGAGAGATCAGTCATTGTCATCACTTGAGGATTGCCAAAAAGCTCCATCCTGATGAAGAGGAACAGCTCATTGTATGCCTTATTCACAGCAGCTTCATACTGGGCTGCAGCATCATCATCTTCATTGCTGGCAACCTCTCCTTTGGAAACCTCTTCTTTAGTTTAAAGTCTATAGCATGACCTGTGGTAGTGCCCTTTAGCTGCTACAAGGTCTCTACTCACAATGGCAAGGGTTCTGCTGTCCCTTTTCTTTGTGGCTGCACTCCTGATCTTTGCATCAGCTCACAGTTCTCGACACTGCACCAGTACTTCTCTCGTATTCTGTCTCTTGGAATATTTGCTGTTTTTCTGACAAAATATGCACTCTGCATCATAAGTCCTAGATGTACTTGGAGCATGTCGAGCTACTCTCTTAGATTGTTTCTCTTCAGCAGAGACACAACTTTTCTTTTCTTTTGCAAGGAGGCCATCAAGAATTTGCTTCATAGTGAAGATACTGCGACACTTTCTGTGGTAGTATATTGCTGGAATCTGTCCCTCAGGAATGTCTTTTGCCAGTTTCAAAACTGGTGCATGATTTCGTATCTGAGCTGCCCTGAGCAGAGTTCTCCATGAGTCGACACTTTGTAGTGAAACCAGCTTATCTGTATCATCAGAACAGTGGATAATGCACTCCACCCGTGGGCGCTTTGGTATTGGGTAAAAACTTGCTTGTTCACCAGTGGCCATAATCAGTCAGTTTTCACCTGCCACATACAAACAAATACATGTAACTTAGGTGTATGAACACTACTAAAACAAAGTTTACTTTGCTTCACCAGCGTCATATTACCATTATTTATCTTACATAGCCACAAATAGATACATTACCTAGTTGCTATGCAACAGCTGTATTTTGTCCACATGAGGCCGCTAAAATCAACACAAGATGAAAGTTCCTCGTAGCCACTTTAACTAATCATATTAACATATACATTAAAAGAACATGCTAAGATTAAGGGAAATTAGCTTACAATCTTCTCCAGAGTGAGACAAGAAGATAGATACCAGTTTCCTCTATATGTGTTTAGTAGAAAGCTATCTGGCTGCACGTTAGCCTAGCTTAGCACAATGAATGGAAGTACACAGTACTGGTTATCCTTGGTTGTTGGCCAACTAAGAACTGTCCCAGAGTTTAAGCTAGGCTAATCAGTACCAGGGGTGTTGAATTGCTATATTTGTAAAAATCTGGGCAAATACACAATCGTGAGAGGCACAGAAACAGGTTTCCTGAAAGAAAAATGAAATAGCTGCTCATTTGGAAAGGTTATCATGTATTATTTTACTTCTGTTAGTGTACCAAATAAAATGGCACCAGTGAAGTTGTGTCACCTTGGGTGATATCGATATCTGGTCTGACCCATGGACTAACTGGCTTTGGTCTAGTTAGTTTCTTAGTAATAATGCCCTTCTAATTTAAGGCTCACAATCACCTCACACAATGAAATAGTATGGGTATATTATACATTTCCTGAATCTTTACAGTCCTGTGAGTATTCCAGTTTTTGTGTTTTGTGTCCCTGATATTCCTAGATGCCACAGGGCTAAAAGAAAGTATATAGTTTAGGCGAACATTGCAGAAAGATGTGTGTTATTGACGGGTTGAAGAGCTCAAGTGACCTCTATATTTGTGAGAAATATCCACAACAGGGCTTGAATGAAAGCTAAGAAGGTCCCCTTTAAAATGATACCAAAGACAATATTATAGAGCATTGAAAAATGTCCTGACCATGAGGCTAAACCAGGATATGCACCAGCGTCTAAAATGCAATTTACTTTAGGGGGTGGTTAACTTCATGAGCTGATAACTGTGATACAGCTGCCACTCAGGAATGGTTATCATACCAAAATATCATCTACAGACATGGATCCTTTCAAAAATTATAAGTAAGTTTTGCCACCTTGAGTGTACCGAAATAGGAAATTTTGGGCTCTGGCCCATGGACTACAGGACACGACTACTTCATGGAGGTAGACCTGAACGCTAACTGCAGCAAGAGGGAAGGGGAACAAAACTCTCCACCAAATACTCTGACAAAAGAACGCGGAGAAAAGAAAAATAAGTCAGAGGAAGAGGGAATTGAGGTCTCCAATAAAGTCATCTTCGAAGCCATAAAATCCTTAGGTACGAGAGTGGATGACCAGTTGGTGGAGATCAAGGACCAGCTGAAACGGAACAGCACCATGATAGCGAACCTGGCGAAAATCACACAAGTCAACTCGGAAGACCTCGCCGAATGTAAGGAAATAATCAAGCTGATGGAAAATGACATCGACCAGCTTCGGAAAGTGAATGCTGAGATAAAAATGAAGGCGAAGGAGTAAGACAAATAGAGGAGAAGGTGGTGTCTCAGGATTAAGATGGAAGGAGAAAGCGCTAGAAAACATCAGAGCGGAGACAATCCAGCTCCTGAAAAGCATTGTTCTGGACTTGGGTTCGAAGTTGGAGGTTGCAGTTGATGTGGTGCATCGTGTCTGAAGGAAAGAAGATGGCAAACATCGCCAAATTATTATTTTGTTCGCCATGCGCAATGTGAAGGACAGGATTTGGAAACGCACTAAAGGCGCTCCCGTGTGTGAGGAGGCCGGAGTGCGTTTCGCAGAGGATCTGACCCGCAAGGACCTGATGGAGAGACAACTTCTCTGGCCCCAGATCGAGAAGGCAAGACAGGCCAATAAGGTTGAATACTTCAGAGGCCCCTTTGCCTACATTGAAGGTCGCAGGATCACAGCTTAAAGAAGAGTCAGAAGGATACTTCATGATAATCATCGCCAAGGCGCCATTTTGTCATCCTGCTCGTCATGTGCATTGAGAGAAAAGTGTTCTGGAGACACACCTGAAGCCCCTTCGCCTCTATGGAAGGACGCATGTTTACAACATGAAATACACCCACTGTACGTTATTAAATAGTCAGAATTACATTAGATGTCACTAACTAATTGTTTTGGGCGTTTCATTCGCGCTTTCTGTCTTTTCCACACAATACAATCCATCTGTTGTGATATCTACTTTAGTTCAGTAGAGTTAAATGTTATTTTTGAATACTCATATTTATTTCTGTTCCTTAAATACCTGGGGTTGAAAATACAGTTGTTATATTCTTTGGTAGAATAACCACACGACGTATTGCTTAATAACTTTACTAAAATAATTGCAAGGCAGACCGTTAGCTTCCAACATACTCCGACAGATTCTCAGCAGCAACTATCAACATTCAAAGAGTCAACCTAACCTACTGTTACTAGTGACCTAAGAATACAGCGCCCTCTAGCGGTTGGCAGTATAGAACTCAATGTAATATAGGGTAACTAGATTACTGAACACAACATCCACCCTTTACTTAAAATAATTGCTCGTCTTTGCATAACACTGTATCAATAACAATAACATCTACTTGTATTATTTCTTTACGCTATCACAATGTATAAGCTTTAACAACAAAAATGCTTATTAGTTTTTTTTTTCACAATAACCAAGGGTTTCCAGATGGCAATCACAATTATCTAATAGTGCTCACATTTAACCAAATAATCTCAGTATTTTTCATTACCCATTTTACCAGATAACCACAATATTCTTCATTCACAGTAAGAACATGTTTTTTTTTTTTTTTGTTCTATGAAGTCTCATAGTCCTCCATTTCTCCACTGCCCAGACACACGCAAGAGCTTCTTTCTCCACAGTGGAGTATATCCTCTCTGTTGAAGTCAGTGAACGTGACGCAAACGCCACTGTGCGTTCTGTGTGGTCTGGATGCATCTGGGTGAACACAGCTCCCAGTCCGTAGTCGGAGGCGTCACTCGAAATTATGGTTGGGAATTCTGGATTGAATAGAGCAAGTGCCGGGCTGTCCACCAGCAGCTGTTTCACATTCAGGAAGCATTTCTGAGTCTCTTCAGTCCACTCGAATGTGCCCTCTTGTCGCAGACAGGCACGGAGAGGCTCTACCTCTGTAGCGTAGTTGGGTATAAACTTTGCATACCACGAGAGCATACCAAGGAAGGAGCGGAGGCTGTCCGCATCTTTGGGAGTTGGGGCCTGAGTAATGGCCTGCAAGTGCTCTGTGTCAGGCTCGATGCCTTTTGCTGTCACCAGGTGTCCCAGGAACTTCAGACTGGCTTGGCGGAAGTGGCATTTCTTTTCGTTCAGCCGCAGGCCTGCTCCTTCCAGCCGTTGTAGGGCGGTTGTTAACGCCGTTCACTTGGGACTCGACTACGCCGCTATGGCAGCGGACCAAGCCAAGGACGCGACCGTTCAAGACTACCGGTCGACCCCTACGGCGCTACGGCTGGAGGACGTGATGTTCAACGCGGCCAACACCACCCTCCTCTGTGACATCTCCACCGGTCAACCGCGCCCCCTGGTGCCTACTTCCGAGTTTTTGACACCGTCCACGGCCTTTCCCACCCGGGAGTGAAGGCCTCGACCAAACTGGTGAGCGTCAAGTTTGTTTGGCCTGGGCTCCGTAAGGATGTTAGAGGCTGGGCCGGCTCGTGTGTGGCGTGCCAACGCGCCAAGGTGTACCACCATACCAAGGCCCCTTTGGCGCCGTTTGTGGTTCCAGAGAGGCGGGTTGACCACGTCAATGTTGACCTGGTGGGTCCCCTGCCCCCCTCCCGTGGTTATACGTTCCTCCTCACTATTGTGGCCCTGTCCACAATAGTGAGGAGGAACGTATAACCACCTTGTCCTCCACGACGGCAGCAGAGGTAGCACGGGCGTTCATCGGCATCTGGGTGGCCCGTTTCGGCACGCCGGGTGACATCACGAGCGACCGGGGCTCCCAGTTTACCTCGGAGCTCTGGACGGCGGTCGCTGAGCACCTGGGGATGAAGATCCACCGCACTACGGAGTACAACCCGCAGAGCAACGGACTTTGTGAGCGGTTCCATCGGGACATGAAAGCCGCTCTTCGGGCAAGCCTCACTGGCTGCGACTGGATGGACCGGCTCCCGTGGGTCATGCTCGGCCTGCGTTCGGCCCCGAAGGAAGACTTCCAGACCTCCTCCGCTGAGCTGGTGTATGGCCAGCCCCTGCGAGTTCCGGGGGAGTTTCTTCCGGATGCTATGGCTCCCTGGTCGGCCGCCTCTCACCTCAGTGCATCCCGGAGCGCTGCCGGTGCCTTCGCTCCCGTTCCGATGTCTCAACACTGCCTCCCCCGGTCCTACGTCCCCAAGGATCTGCCATCGGCGAGGTACGTCTTCATTAGGCACGACAGCCATCGGTCCCCGCTGCAGCCCCCATACGACGGGTCCTTCCGCGTCCTGGAGGCGGGGGATAAGAACTTTGTGGTAGACATGGGGGGCAGGCCGGAGCGGGTCGCTATAGACCGTCTCAAGCCCGCTCACTTGGACATTGGGGAGCCAATGCAATTGGCCCTACCCCCGCGGCGGGGACGCCCTCCTAGGTTGGCCCCGGCACCTGCCTCTGTTCCTGCTTCGGCCCCGCCTATGGCCCGGGTTTCGGCCCCATCTGTTTCCCCTCCTGTGAAGCGCAGCCGTTATGGCCGCAGGGTCCGCCCCCCGACTCGTCACTTGTTTTCCCCGTGACTTTGCACTATGTCATTGACTGTTCTGTTGTAGAGTCTATTTTTATGTTCATGACTTGCGCTTTTGCTGTTTTGCATTGTTTTGTGTAGGTGAATTCTGGGGGGGCCTGTGTGGTGACCCACATCTATATAACTAGAGACATTCACCTGAGAGATAATGCACTTCCGCTTCCGGGACAGAGTTCAGTGTCGTTGTCGAATGTATGACATGCAAAGTTGGAGCTAGTAAACTACCTCGACTACGTCTACTCTCACGTCTCCTGTCTCGTTGTTTTCTAACTCCACAGTAACTAGATTACTGAACACAACAACAGTGTTAAAAAAAGCCTTATTTATTTTCTGTAAAGGGCAACGGTTTAACTGTCTCTTTCTTCAAGGGACTCACTCATGCGTCGCTGACGCCACTTTCTGGTCTAATCAGTGGGATGACTCTGTATTATTCAGCCATGGTTCCAACCGTTCTGGAGGATGTGCAATCTGTTTGAATATTTTTTTTAGGTAAAGTTGTCACACATAGCGCTGATATTAATGGACTCTGGTTAGCTGTAGCGCTGGATATAGACAATATATTTTTATTGTAGTCAATATATATATATATATATATATATATATATATATATATATATATATATACGTATATGGGTATAATAATTATAAAGAAAACAGTAAGCTCCTTTCGAAAATCACTGAGGTTATAGTTGAATTGAAAGTGTCCTTCCCTACTGACTACGTCTTAGTAGGCGGCGACTTCAATTTAACGCCTGATGAGTGGCTTGAGAAGTGGCCATCCAATTACGCTAATTTTCATTACAGCCCAGCTATTTTACAATTTAACATTGACAACCATTTGCGTGATATTTGGAGAAATTTAAAACCGAACGTAAAACAGTTATATTGGATTAAACCTGATGCAAGTAGCAAGTCGAGAATTGATTTTTGCTTGGTACAGAGGCAGTGATGAGAGCTACATTTAATTCTTCCATCGCACAGGCCCCCTTAACTGACCATGGTTTAGTCTCGGTAGCTTTGAATCCAGTCATGAAGCCTGTCAACTCCAAAGGCTATTGGAAGTTTAATGATGATCTATTGAAAAATGAGGAATATTGTGCCAGTATTAGACGACTGATTTCTGAAATTAAAAATGATGTTCAGCTCGCATCTAACTGCAGCAAACGGGAGTTTCTGAAATACCGAGATTCTAGAGCACTCTATCGGCTTCAGTAAAAAGCTGTGCAAACAAAACAGAGAATATGAATGTGCATTGCTAAGTGACATCTGCATGTACACTTATAATAATCAGGACAATAACAACAATAATGAACAGAGTGACAATCTTGTTGCATTGCAGTCTAGGTTAGATGAGCTTTACATTAAAAAAGCCCAAGGAGCATATGTGAGATTTCGGGCCAGGTGGATGGAAGAAGGCGAAATAAATTCTACTTACTTCTTTCAACTTGAAAAAAGGACACATATAAAAAACACAATAAATTAGCTTATTATTGATGGGTCTGAATCCTCTGA